>NC_088398.1:79101916-79161916 GCF_034236695.1 Oncorhynchus nerka
CTCTCTCCCACTCTCTCCCTCTCTCTCTCTCTCTCTCTCTCTCTCTCTCCCACTCTCTCTCTCTCTCTCTCCCCACTCTCTCTCTCTCTCTCCCTCTCTCTCCTCTCTCTCTCCTCTCTCCCGCTCTCTCCCTCTCTCTCCCTCTCTCCCACTCTCTCCCACTCTCTCCCACTCTCTCTCCCTCTCTCTCTCCCACTCCCTCTCTCTCTCCCACTCTCTCTCCCACTCTCTCTCCCACTCTCTCTCTCTCCCACTCTCTCTCCCACTCTCTCTCTCTCCCACTCTCTCCCCTCTCTCTCTCTCCCACTCTCTCTCTCCCTCCTCTCCCACTCTCTCCCACACTCTCTCTCTCCCACTCTCTCTCCCACTCTCTCTCTCTCTCCCACTCTCTCTCTCTCCCACTCTCTCTCCCACTCTCTCTCCCACTCTCTCTCTCTCCCCTCTCTCTCTCCCACTCTCTCTCCCACTCTCTCTCTCTCTCTCTCTCTCTCTCTCCACTCTCTCTCTCTCCCACTCTCTCCCTCTCTCTCTCCCACTCTCTCT
Source organism: Oncorhynchus nerka (assembly GCF_034236695.1). Lineage (NCBI taxonomy): Eukaryota > Metazoa > Chordata > Actinopteri > Salmoniformes > Salmonidae > Oncorhynchus > Oncorhynchus nerka. Next base: position 79,102,460 of record NC_088398.1, read on the forward strand.
CTCCCACTCTCTCTCTCCCACTCTCTCTCTCTCCCACTCTCTCCCTCTCTCTCTCTCCACTCCCTCTCTCTCTCTCTCCTCTCTCTCTCCCTCTCCCACTCTCTCTCTCCCACTCTCTCTCTCCCACTCTCTCTCTCCCACTCTCTCTCTCCCACTCTCTCTCTCTCCCACTCTCTCTCTCTCTCCCACTCTCTCTCTCTCTCCCACTCTCTCTCTCTCCCTCCCCACTCTCTCTCTCCCACTCTCTCTCTCTCTCCCACTCTCTCTCTCTCTCCCTCTCTCTCTCTCTCTCTCTCTCTCTCTCTCTCTCCCACTCTCTCTCTCTCTCCCTCTCTCTCTCTCTCCCACTCTCTCTCTCTCTCCCACTCTCTCTCTCCCACTCTCTCTCTCCCTCTCTCTCTCTCCCATCTCTCTCTCTCTCCCATCTCTCTCTCTCAACTCTCTCTCTCTCTCCCACTCTACATCAGATTCTCCCACTACAAAAATATAATCTCTCTCAAATATAATATAATCAAATATAATCAATATAATATAATCAAATATAATCAATATAATATAATCAAATATAATCAATATAATATAATCAAATATAATCAATATAATATAATCAAATATAATCAATTTAATATAATCAATATAATATCTCTCTTCCCTAACTCATAATACATCACCTATAATCTATTATTGGCCAATCAATAATATAATCAAATAGCAAAAATATTTATCAAATATAACAGATTTATAATCCGTATAACAAAATATAATCATTATAATCAAATATAATATAATCAAATATAATCAATATAATATAATCAAATATAATCAATATAATATAATCAAATATAATCAATTTTTCCTGAAAAGGTATAAACATGCACAGACGACAGACTGTAGAATACTACCCACCCACACACACGCACTGACACACACATTCATTTACAGTAAACTTGTTTTCCACGCTTTATCTTAAATTGGTCAGCAGCATTACAGTTTTTTACAATCCCTTTTGGCACTAATTTCAGAACCTTATGGTCATTTTTCAAAACTCTAGACACAAAACTCCAAACGGTCTTCACTTGTAACACAGGCTGTCCAATGTTCAAAACATTGCAGTGTGCATTCATATCTTTAAAGAAACCTTGCACTTGTAGAATCATTGGTTCAAATAACTCATTTATCATGAAATACCAATAGGAACATTCATTTAGATCACCCACACACAATATACCGATAGTTTCACTATGTAGTTAGTACAATCATTAAATATTGTAGTACAAAATATGTGATACATGTTTCATTATGGTACTACACGTAAATACATCACTGTAAAATGACCAGTAGAGAGAATACAACAGACACAGTGGAATTATTGAACAAAATATGGCATTTATTGATGAAATACTATAAAATCACAACATAGGTTTCTTTGAATCAAAGCAAATTTAATTAGCTACAAAACAACTACAGTGTTCCTTACCTGGCTTACTGTAAAACATCACTGCAGTGTTCCTTACCTGGCTTACTGTAAAACATCACTGCAGTGTTCCTTACCTGGCTTACTGTAAAACATCACTGCAGTGTTCCTCACCTGGCTTACTGTAAAACATCACTGCAGTGTTCCTCACCTGGCTTACTGTAAAACATCACTGCAGTGTTCCTTACCTGGCTTACTGTAAAACATCACTGCAGTGTTCCTCACCTGGCTTACTGTAAAACATCACTGCAGTGTTCCTCACCTGGCTTACTGTAAAACATCACTGCAGTGTTCCTCACCTGGCTTACTGTAAAACATCACTGCAGTGTTCCTCACCTGGCTTACTGTAAAACATCACTGCAGTGTTCCTCACCTGGCTTACTGTAAAACATCACTGCAGTGTTCCTCACCTGGCTTACTGTAAAACATCACTGTAGTGTTCCTCACCTAGCTTACTGTAAAACATCACTGCACTGTTACTCACCCGGCTTACTGTAAAACATCACTGCAGTGTTCCTCACCTGGCTTACTGTAAAACATCACTGCAGTGTTCCTCACCTGTCTTACTGTAAAACATCACTGCAGTGTTCCTTACCTGGCTTACTGTAAAACATCACTGCACTGTTACTCACCTGGCTTACTGTAAAACATCACTGCAGTGTTCCTCACCTGGCTTACTGTAAAACATCACTTCAGTGTTCCTCACCTGGCTTACTGTAAAACATCACTGCACTGTTACTCACCTGGCTTACTGTAAAACATCACTGCAGTGTTCCTCACCTGGCATACTGTAAAACATCACTGCAGTGTTCTGTAAAACTCACCTGTTCTCACCTGGCATACTGTAAAACATCACTGCAGTGTTCTCACCCGGCTTACTGTAAAACATCACTGCAGTGTTCCTTACCTGGCTTACTGTAAAACATCACTCACCTGGCTTACTGTAAACATCACTGCGCTGTTACTCACCTGGCTTACTGTAAAACATCACTGCAGTGTTCCTCACCTGGCTTACTGTAAAACATCACTTCAGTGTTCCTCACCTGGCTTACTGTAAAACATCACTGCACTGTTACTCACCTGGCTTACTGTAAAACATCACTGCAGTGTTCCTCACCTGGCTTACTGTAAAACATCACTGCAGTGTTCCTCACCTGGCTTACTGTAAAACATCACTGTAGTGTTCCTCACCTGGCTTACTGTAAAACATCACTTCAGTGTTCCTCACCTGGCTTACTGTAAAACATCACTGCAGTGTTCCTCACCTGGCTTACTGTAAAACATCACTGCACTGTTCCTCACCTGGCTTACTGTAAAACATCACTGCACTGTTCCTCACCTGGCTTACTGTAAAACATCACTGCAGTGTTCCTCACCTGGCTTACTGTAAAACATCACTGCACTGTTAGTGTTCCTCACCTGGCTTACTGTAAAACATCACTGCAGTGTTCCTCACCTGGCTTACTGTAAAACATCACTGTAGTGTTAGCTTACTGTAAAACATCACTGCACTGTTACTTACTGCTTAAAACATCACAGTGCACCTGTTACATCACCTGGCTGGCTTACTGTAAAACATCACTGCAGTGTTCCTCACCTGGCTTACTGTAAAACATCACTGTAGTGTTCCTCACCTAGCTTACTGTAAAACATCACTGCACTGTTACTTACCTGGCTTACTGTAAAACATCACTGCAGTGTTCCTCACCTGGCATACTGTAAAACATCACTGCAGTGTTCCTCACCTGGCTTACTGTAAAACATCACTGCAGTGTTCCTTACCTGGCTTACTGTAAAACATCACTGCGCTGTTACTCACCTGGCTTACTGTAAAACATCACTGCAGTGTTCCTCACCTGGCTTACTGTAAAACATCACTTCAGTGTTCCTCACCTGGCTTACTGTAAAACATCACTGCACTGTTACTCACCTGGCTTACTGTAAAACATCACTGCAGTGTTCCTCACCTGGCTTACTGTAAAACATCACTGCACTGTTACTCACCTGGCTTACTGTAAAACATCACTGCAGTGTTCCTCACCTGGCTTACTGTAAAACATCACTGTAGTGTTCCTCACCTAGCTTACTGTAAAACATCACTGCACTGTTACTTACCTGGCTTACTGTAAAACATCACTGCAGTGTTCCTCACCTGGCATACTGTAAAACATCACTGCAGTGTTCCTCACCTGGCTTACTGTAAAACATCACTGCAGTGTTCCTTACCTGGCTTACTGTAAAACATCACTGCGCTGTTACTAAAACATCCTGTGTTCCTTACCTGGCTTACTGTAAAACATCACTGCAGTGTTCCTCACCTGGCTTACTGTAAAACATCACTTCAGTGTTCCTCACCTGGCTTACTGTAAAACATCACTGCAGTGTTCCTCACCTGGCTTACTGTAAAACATCACTGCACTGTTACTCACCTGGCTTACTGTAAAACATCACTGCAGTGTTCCTCACCTAGCTTACTGTAAAACATCACTGCACTGTTACTCACCTGGCTTACTGTAAAAAGCAGAACAAATTATTGATTAATGTACTTTTATATCTCCATCAACTCTGTCTTGTGGATTTGGCCACAGGTTCTCATCCACATCACAATGGATGTTATCATTAGCTAAACATCTTGGGAAAAATCTTCGGGCGAATCCAGGCCTGACACTGGTCTGCCGTGATGTCATTGCATGCGTCATCCATGGCCTGGAGAAGGGTGGCTTGTTCGTGAAGGCGCCAATCATATACCTTCCACCTCCATGTGGAGAAAAACTCCTCAGTCGGGTTAAGGAAAGGAGAGTATGGGGGTAAGTACAGGGTGGTAAATTGTGGTTGGGCCTGAAACCATGCTTGCACCATTTGAGCATGGTGGAACCTGACATTATCCCACACAATGACATAGGTCACGCCATCAGCTCCACAGACCTGATTTAGCTCATCAAGGAAGGTTATATTCGAACAGCGAATCATGTTGCTGCCTGCAACTCAATATATAGAGTATATAGAGTAGAGAGTTTTAGATGTTGTTCGACCAAACATTATAACAGGCAAGATGAGTAATCTAAGCAACTTTGACCGTGGTATGATTGTTGATGCCACACATGGTGATTCCAGCATCTCAGAAACAGCTGCCCTCCTGGGATCTTTACGCACTACAGTCTCTAGAGTTTACAGAGAATGGTGCGATAAACAAAACACATTCAGTGAGCGGCAGTTCTGTGGGCAAAAACACCTTGTTAATGAGAGAGGTCAGAGGAGAATGTCCAGACTCATTCAAGCTAACAGAAAGGCCACAAATGCTCAAATAACAGCTGTTTAAAACAGTGGTGTGCAGAATGGCATCTCTTAATTAACGTACAACACCGTGAATAATTCAGGCTGTTTTGGAGGCAAAAGGGGGTCCCACCCAGCACTAGATAGGTGTGGCCGGTGAGTGTATAGTAATGACAAATCTGAAAACATGGTCTGGAAAAGAATGATGATGAAATATTACAGCCAATAGATAATGTAGTCCGCTTGGTTCATGTTCCACGGTAAATTGGTGTCAATGGATCTCGTTATCCTGAAACTTTCACGATCTAAACATGGAATACAGTTTGTCAGTTTCCATAAAACTAAGCATTAAGAGTAATGCAACAGTTACTTATCATTTTGATCAGTTGTATCACTTGATAGTGAGGTCATTGTTAATGAAATGAATAGACAGTCATCTCAGATGTAATGTGAATTGTATAATTGCATTATGAAATGGTAATACTTTGATGTCAAGTTGTGTCATTTTTGAACAGGTGATTTTTAGTTCAATGAACAAATTATCTTCGCTTCATGTGTATTGTATCCAAGCAATTGGAAAAAGTGTTAAGAGGTTTTGAAAGATTTGCATTTTGATCATTGGTTGTGAGTTTTAGTGTCTAGAGTTTTGAAAAATGACATCAAGGTTCTGAAATTAGAGTGATTGTAAAAAACTGTAATATTGATGCCTGTCTGTTACGATGCCACCATGTATGAAGGGTTGGTAAATCCTTAACCAGTAGCTTTTAGGTTGGACGTAAGAGACGCGCTACTTTCAATGAGCTGCGATCAGCAGTCGGGTTGTGTATTTAGTTAGCTCTATCTACGGGGCAGAAAGGATCAAGGCATATACCTGTATGGTAGTCTACCTTAGGGTTTCCATTTAGCTCATTACGGATGTGATACCCTGCCTAAACTGTATTTACCTTCATGACATATCGGCTGCGTTTACACAGGCAGCCCATTCTGACATCTGGCCCAATTATAAGCAAAAGATCTGATCTGATTGGTCAGAAGACCAATTATTGGCAAAAAAAAAAATCTGAATTGGGCTGTCTGTATATAATGCAGCCATTATGCAAATGTCCTCTCCCCTTAGTGCCAAATGCCCATCCCTTGCCTAATGTATGGCAGTTTAGCTCATTGAATCCAGCTAGACCAAAGACAATCCTGCAGGCGGGCAGCTCCCTGGTCTTCATACCAGCGCTTCCTCCACCGTAGGCACTGTGCTGAGTAAACAGTAGTGGGAAAACTGCAGCCACAGCAGCACTCTAACAGGCCACTCACAACCCGCCATGTTGACGTTTTGTAATATTAGAGGGACTGGAGAAGAAAGCCAAACAGCTTTCAGCCTTTCAATGGTCAGTGTATCTGATTTGTGTGTTTAGTTAGGCCAGATAAGCACACAGATAAATAAAGAGCGGGGGGAGTTATAAGGGAACAGAAAGACCTCACTGAGGGGGGAGTTGGAGTCATTCCTCTCTCTCTTTCTCTCTCTCTCTCTCTCTCTCCCTTTCTCTGTCTCTCTCTCTTTCTCTTTCTCGGTCTCTTTCTCTCTCTCTGTCTCTCTCTCGGTCTCTTTCTCTTTCTCTTTCTCGGTCTCTTTCTCTCTCTCTCAGCTCGCGCTCTCTCTCTCTCAGCTCTCTCTTGCTCTCTCTTTCCTCCCTCCCCCCTCTCTCTCTGTCTCTCAGCTCTAAAGGCGGGCAGATGTCTTATTTCCATTTTCTATCCATTGTTTTAAATGATCCCAGAGCAGACTGCCGACTAGTTGAACCGTGCAACCTTGTCATTTCCCCCCCTTGTCCGAAAACAAACATTTGATTGTTGTAGCTGGAGGAAAGGTGTATAGTAGGTGTATCAGTTTCCCTCTATCATCTCTATACCCCTCTATATTCTCTCTTTATCTATCCTCTCTCTATACCCCTCTACCCTCTCTCTATACCACTCAGTATCACTCTAGCATCTCTCTATATCCCTCTCTATCACTCTATCATCTCTATACCCCTCTACAATCTCTATATCCCTCTATCCTCTCTCTATACCCCTCTATGTCACTCTAACATCTCTATATCCCTCTATCATCTCTATACCACTCTATATCCCTCTATCCTCTCTCTATATCCCTCTATCCTCTCTCTATACCCCTCTATCATCTCTCTATCATCTCTATACACCTCTGTATCCCTCTATCGTCGCTCTATACCCCTCTATACCCCTCTATCATCACTCTATACCCCTCTATCATCACTCTATGTCCCTCTATCATCTCTATCCCCTCTATCATCTATATCACTCTATATCATCCTCTATACCCCTCTATCATCACTCTATGTCCCCTCTATCATCTCTATATACCCCTCTATATCACCCTCTATCATCACTCTATATCCATCTATCATATCTATACCACTCTATATCCCTCTATCATATCTATATCCCTCTATCCTCTCTCTATACCCCTCTATATAACTCTATCATCTCTATATCACTCTATCATCTCTCTATATCCCTCTATCCTCTCTCTATACCCCTCTATCATCTCTCTATCATCTCTATACACCTCTGTGTCCCTCTATCCTCTCTCTATACCCCTCTATATCACTCTATCATCTCTATAATCTCTCTATATCCCTCTATCATCTCTCTATACCCCTCTATCATCACACTACACCCATCTATCATCACTCTATACCCCTATATCATCTCTATATACCCCTCTATCATCATTCTATATCCCTGCATCATCTCTATACCCCTCTATACCACTCTATCAACTCTATACCTCTCTATCATCTCTCTATACCCCTCTATCATCTCTATACCCCTCTATCATCACTCTATACCCCTCTATCATCATCTCTATACCCCAATCATCTATCCCCAATATCATCACTCTATATCCCTCTATCAACTCTATACCCCTCTATCATCTCTCTATTCCTCTCTATCATCACTCTATACCCCTATATCATCACTCTATACCTATCTATCATCTCTCTATACCTATCTATCATCTCTCTATACCCCTATATCATCACTCTATACCCCTATATCATCACTCTATACCCCTATATCATCTCTATATACCCCTCTAACATCATTCTATATCCCTGCATCATCTCTATACCCCTCTATACCACTCTATCAACTCTATACCTCTCTATTATCTCTCTATACCCCTCTATCATCTCTATACCACTCTATCAACTCTATGCTTCTCTATCATCTCTCTATACCCCTCTATCATCTCTATACCCCTCTATCATCACTCTATACCCCTCTATCATCACTATATACCCCTCCATCATCACTCTATACCCCTATATCATCACTCTATATCCCTCTATCATCTCTATACCACTCTATCATCTCTATACCTCTCTATCATCTCTCTATACCCCTCTATCATCTCTATACCCCTCTATACCCCTCTATCATCTCTCTATACCCCTCTATCATCTCTATACCCCTCTATACCACTCTATCATCACTCTATACCCCTATATCCTCACTCTATATCCCTCTATCATCTCTATACTCTATCATCTCTATCATCTCTCTATACCCCTCTATCATCTCTATACCACTCTATCAACTCTATGCCTCTCTATCATCTCTCTATACCCCTCTATCATCTCTATACCCCTCTATCAACTCTATGCCTCTCTATCATCTCTCTATACCCCTCTATCATCTCTATACCTCTCTACCCTCCCTCTATATCCTCTACCATCTCTATACCCCTCTATTCCCGTCTATACTTCTCTATCCTCTCTCTATACCCTCTTATATATATACCTCTATAAATCTTTATACCTCTCTATACCACACTATCCTCTCTCTATACCCCTCTGTATATCCCTCTACATGTCCCTCCATACATCTATATACCCCTCTTTAACCCTCTATACACCTATAAACTCTTTCTTTACCCCTCTATACCCCTCTATCCTCTCTCTTTACCCCTCTATGTATCCCTCTATAACTCTATATATCCCTCTATCCTTTCTATACCCCTCTATACATCCCTCTATCATCTCTATATATCCCTCTATAACTCTATATATCCCTCTATCCTCTCTTCCCTCTCTATATAACCCTCTATCCTCTCTATCCTCTCTATATATCCCTCTATCCTCTCTCTATATATATCCCTCTATCCTCTCTATATATCCCTCTATCCTCTCTATCATCTCTATATATCCCTATATCCTCTCTATATATCTCTCTATCCTCTCTATCATCGCTATATATCCCTCTATCCTCTCTATCCTCTCTATATATCCCTCTATCCTCTCTATATATACCTATACCCTCTCTATCCTCTCTATCCTCTATATATCCCTCTATCCTCTCTATCCTCTCTATATATCCCTCTATCCTCTCTATATATACCTATATCCTCTCTATCCTCTCTATCCTCTCTATATATCCCTCTATCCTCTCTATATATACCTATATCCTCTCTATCCTCTATATATCCCTCTATCCTCTCTATCCTCTTTATATATCCCTCTATCCTCTCTATATATACCTATATCCTCTCTATCCTCTATATATACCTCTATCCTCTCTTTCCTCTCTATATATCCCACTATCCTCTCTATATATCCCTCTATCCTCTATATATCTCTCTATCCTCTCTATATATCCCTCTATCCTCTCTATATATCCCTCTATCATCTCTATATATCTCTCTATCCTCTCTATATAACCCTCTATCATCTCTATATATCTCTCTATCCTCTCTATATATCCCTCTATCCTCTCTATATATCCCTCTATCCTATGTATATATCCCTCGATCCTCTCTATATATCATTCTATCCTCTCTATCCTCTCTATATATCCCCCTATCCTCTCTATATATCCCTCTATCCTCTCTATCCTCTCTATATATCCCTCTATCCTCTCTATATATCTCTCTATCCTCTCTATATATCCCTCGATCCTCTCTATATATCATTCTATCCTCTCTATCCTCTCTATATATCCCTCTATCCTCTCTATATATCCCTCTATACTCTCTATCCTCTCTATATATCCCTCTATCCTCTCTATATATCCCTCTATACTCTCTATATATCCCTCTATCCTCTCTATCCTCTCAATATATCCTCTCTATATATCCCTCTAACCTCTCTATATATCCCTCTATCCTCTCTATATATCCCTCTATCCTCTCTATCCTCTCTATATATCCCTCTATCCTCTCTATATATCCCTATATCCTCTCTTTATATCCCTCTATCCTCTCTAAAATCCCTCTATCCTCTCTATCCTCTCTATATAACCCTCTATCCTCTCTATATATCCTCTCTATCCTCTCTATATATCCCTCTATACTCTCTATATAGCCCTCTATCCTCTCTATATAGCCCTCTATCCTCTCTATATATACACCTCTATCCTCTCTTTCCTCTCTATATATCCCTCTATCCTCTATATATATATATCCCTCTATCATCTCTATATATCTCTCTATCCTCTCTATATATCCCTCTATCCTCTCTATATATCTATCTATCCCTCTATCCTCTCTATATATCCCTCTATCCTCTCTATATATCCCTCTATCCTCGCTATATATCCCTCTATCCTCTCTATATATCCCTCTATCCTCTCTATATATCATGCTATCCTCTCTATCCTCTCTATATATCCCCCTATCCTCTCTATATATCCCTCTATCCTCGCTATATATCCCCCTATCCTCTCTATATATCCCTCTATCCTCTCTATCCTCTCTATATATCCCTCTATCCTCTCTATATATCCCTCTATCCTCTCTATATATCTATCTATCCCTCTATCCTCTCTATATATCCCTCTATCCTCTCTATATATCTCTCTATCCTCTAAATATATCCCTCTATCCTCTCTATATATCCCTCTGTCCTCTCTATCCATCTATCCTCTCTATCCTCTCTATATATCCCCCTATCCTCTCTATATATCCCCCTATCCTCTCTATATATCCCTCTATCCTCTATATATCCCTCTAGTCTCTCTATCCTCTCTATATATCTCTCTATCCTCTCTATATATCCCTCTATCCTCTCTATATATCCCTCTATCCTCTCTATATATCCCTCTATCCTCTCTATCCTCTCAATATATCCTCTCTATATATCCCTCTATCCTCTCTATATATCCCTTTATCCTCTCTATCCTCTCTATATCCCTCTATCCTCTCTATATATCCCTCTATCCTCTCTATACTCTCTATATATCCCTCTATCCTCTCTATATATCCCTCTATCCTCTCTATATATCCCTTTATCCTCTCTATCCTCTCTATATCCTCTCTATCATCTCTATATATCCTCTATCCTCTCAATCCTCTATATATATCCCTCTATCCTCTCTATATATCCCTTTATCCTCTCTATCCTCTCTATATCCTCTCTATCATCTCTATATATCCTCTATCCTCTCAATCCTCTATATATATCCCTTTATCCTCTCTATCCTCTCTATATCCTCTCTATCATCTCTATATATCCCTCTATCCTCTCTATATATCCATCTATCCTCTCTATATATCTATCTATCCTCTCTATATATCCCTCTATCCTCTCTATATATCCCTCTATCCTCTCTATATATCCATCTATCGTCTCTATCCTCTCTATATATCTCTCTATCCTCTCTATATATCCATCTATCGTCTCTATCCTCTCTATATATCCCTATATCCTCTCTATCCTCTCTATATATCCTCTCTATCCTCTCTATATATCCCTATATCCTCTCTATCCTCTGTATATATCCCTATATCCTCTCTTTATATCCCTCTATCCTCTCTAAAATCCCTCTATCCTCTCTATCCTCTCTATATAACCCTATATCCTCTCTATATATCCTCTCTATCCTCTCTATATAGCCCTCTATCCTCTCTATATAGCCCTCTATCCTCTCTATATAGCCCTCTATCCTCTCTATATATCTCTCTATCCTCTCTATATCCCTCTATCCTCGCTATATATCCCCCTATCCTCTCTATATATCCCTCTATCCTCTCTATCCTCTCTATATATCCCTCTATCCTCTCTATATATCTCTCTATCCTCTCTATATATCCCTCTATCCTCTCTATCCTCTCTATATATCCCTCTATCCTCTCTATATATCTCTATCCTCTCTATATATCCCTCTATCCTCTCTATATATCCCTCTATCCTCTCTATCCTGTCTATATATCCCTCTATCCTCTCTATATATCCCTATATCCTCTCTATATATCTCTCTATCCTCTCTATATATCCCTCTATCCTCTCTATATATCCCTCTATCCTCTCTATCCTGTCTATATATCCCTCTATCCTCTCTATATATCCCTCTATACTCTCTATCCTCTCTATATATCCCTCTATCCTCTCTATATATCCCTCTATACTCTCTATATATCCCTCTATCCTCTCTATCCTCTCAATATATCCTCTCTATATATCCCTCTAACCTCTCTATATATCCCTCTATCCTCTCTATATATCCCTCTATCCTCTCTATCCTCTCTATATATCCCTCTATCCTCTCTATATATCCCTATATCCTCTCTATATATCCCTCTATCCTCTCTATCCTCTCTATATATCCCTCTATCCTCTCTATATATCCCTCTATACTCTCTATATATCCCTCTATCCTCTCTATCCTCTCAATATATCCTCTCTATATATCCCTCTAACCTCTCTATATATCCCTCTATCCTCTCTATATATCCCTCTATCCTCTCTATATATCCCTCTATCCTCTCTATATATCCCTCTATCCTCTCTATCCTCTCTATATATCCCTCTATCCTCTCTATATATCCCTCTATCCTCTCTATATATCCCTATATCCTCTCTTTATATCCCTCTATCCTCTCTAAAATCCCTCTATCCTCTCTATCCTCTCTATATAACCCTCTATCCTCTCTATATATCCTCTCTATCCTCTCTATATATCCCTCTATACTCTCTATATAGCCCTCTATCCTCTCTATATAGCCCTCTATCCTCTCTATATAGCCCTCTATCCTCTCTATATATCTCTCTATCCTCTCTATATATACACCTCTATCCTCTCTTTCCTCTCTATATATCCCTCTATCCTCTATATATATATCCCTCTATCCTCTCTATATATCCCTCTATCCTCTCTATCCTCTCTATAATCCCTCTATCCTCTGTATATATCCCTCTGTCCTCTCTATATATCATGCTATCCTCTCTATCCTCTCTATATATCCCCCTATCCTCTCTATATATCCCTCTATCCTCTCTATATATCCCTCTATCCTCTCTATATATCCCTCTATCCTCTCTATCCTCTCTATATATCCCTCTATCCTCTCTATATATCCCTCTATCCTCTCTATATATCTATCTATCCCTCTATCCTCTCTATATATCTCTCTATCCTCTAAATATATCCCTCTATCCTCTCTATATATCCCTCTGTCCTCTCTATCCATCTATCCTCTCTATCCTCTCTATATATCCCCCTATCCTCTCTATATATCCCCCTATCCTCTCTATATATCCCTCTATCTCTCTATATCCCTCTATCTCTCTATCCTCTCTATATATCTCTCTATCCTCTCTATATATCCCTCTATCCTCTCTATATATCCCTCTATCCTCTCTATATATCCCTCTATCCTCTCTATCCTCTCAATATATCCTCTCTATATATCCCTCTATCCTCTCTATATATCCCTTTATCCTCTCTATCCTCTCTATATATCCCTCTATCCTCTCTATATATCCCTCTGTCCTCTCTATCCATCTATCCTCTCTATCCTCTCTATATATCCCCCTATCCTCTCTATATATCCCCCTATCCTCTCTATATATCCCTCTATCCTCTATATATCCCTCTAGTCTCTCTATCCTCTCTATATATCTCTCTATCCTCTCTATATATCCCTCTATCCTCTCTATATATCCCTTTATCCTCTCTATCCTCTCTATATATCCCTCTATCCTCTCTATATATACCTATATCCTCTCTATCCTCTATATATACCTCTATCCTCTCTTTCCTCTCTATATATCCCACTATCCTCTCTATATATCCCTCTATCCTCTATATATACATCCCTCTATCATCTCTATATATCTCTCTATCCTCTCTATATATCCCTCTATCATCTCTATATATCTCTCTATCCTCTCTATATATCCCTCTATCCTCTCTATATATCCCTCTATCCTCTCTATCCTGTCTATATAACCCTCTATCCTCTCTATATATCCCTCGATCCTCTCTATATATCATTCTATCCTCTCTATCCTCTCTATATATCCCTCTATCCTCTCTATCCTCTCTATATATCTCTCTATCCTCTCTATATATCCCTCTATCCTCTCTATCCTGTCTATATATCCCTCTATCCTCTCTATATATCCCTCTATACTCTCTATCCTCTCTATATATCCCTCTATCCTCTCTATATATCCCTCTATACTCTCTATATATCCCTCTATCCTCTCTATCCTCTCAATATATCCTCTCTATATATCCCTCTAACCTCTCTATATATCCCTCTATCCTCTCTATATATCCCTCTATACTCTCTATATATCCCTCTATCCTCTCAATATATCCTCTCTATATATCCCTCTAACCTCTCTATATATCCCTCTATCCTCTCTATCCTCTCAATATATCCTCTCTATATATCCCTCTAACCTCTCTATATATCCCTCTATCCTCTCTATATATCCCTCTATCCTCTCTATCCTCTCTATATATCCCTCTATCCTCTCTATATATCCCTATATCCTCTCTATATATCCCTCTATCCTCTCTATATATCCCTCTATCCTCTCTATCCTCTCTATATATCCCTCTATCCTCTCTATATATCCCTCTATCCTCTCTATATATCCCTCTATCCTCTCTATATATCATTCTATCCTCTCTATCCTCTCTATATATCCCTCTATCCTCTCTATATATCCCCCTATCCTCTCAATATATATCCCTCTATCCTCTCTATCCTCTCTATATATCCCTCTATCCTCTGTATATATCTATCTATCCTCTCTATATATCTATCTATCCCTCTATCCTCTCTATATATCTCTCTATCCTCTCTATATATCCCTCTATCCTCTCTATCCTGTCTATATATCCCTCTATCCTCTCTATATATCCCTCTATACTCTCTATCCTCTCTATATATCCCTCTATCCTCTCTATATATCCCTCTATCCTCTCTATATATCCCTCTATCCTCTCTATATATCCCTCTATCCTCTCTATATATCCCTCTATCCTCTCTATCCTCTCAATATATCCTCTCTATATATCCCTCTATCCTCTCTATATATCCCTCTATCCTCTCTATATATCCCTCTATCCTCTCTATATATCCCTCTATCCTCTCTATATAACCCTCTATCCTCTCTATATATCCCTCTATCCTCTCTTTCCTCTCTATATATCCCTCTATCCTCTCTATATATCCCTCTATCCTCTCTATATATCCCTCTATACTCTCTATATATCCCTCTATCCTCTCTATATATCCCTCTATACTCTCTATATAGCCCTCTATCCTCTCTATATATCCCTCTATCCTCTCTATATATCCCTCTATCCTCTCTATATATCCCTCTATACTCTCTATATATCCCTCTATCCTCTCTATATATCCCTCTATACTCTCTATATAGCCCTCTATCCTCTCTATATATCCCTCTATCCTCTCTATATATCCCTCTATACTCTCTATATAGCCCTCTATCCTCTCTATATATCCCTCTATCCTCTCTATATATCCCTCTATCCTCTCTATATATCCCTCTATCCTCTCTATATATCCCTCTATCCTCTCTATATATCCTCTCTATCCTCTCTATATATCCCTCTATCATCTCTATATATCTCTCTATCCTCTCTATATATCCCTCTATCCTCTCTATCCTCTCTATATATCTATCTATCCCTCTATCCTCTCTATATATCCCTCTATCATCTCTATATATCTCTCTATCCTCTCTATATATCCCTCTATCCTCTCTATCCTCTCTATATATCCCTCTATCCTCTCTATCTATCCCTCTATCCTCTCTATATATCCCTCTATCATCTCTATATATCTCTCTATCCTCTCTATATATCCCTCTATCCTCTCCATCCTCTCTATATATCCCTCGGTCCTCTCTATCGATCTATCCTCTCTATCCTCTATATATCCCCCTATCCTCTATATATCCCTCTATCCTCTCTATATCCCTCTATCCTCTCTATATATCCCTCTATTCTCTCTATCCTCTCTATATATCCCTCTATCCTCTCTATATATCCCTCTATCCTCTATATATACATCCCTCTATCATCTCTATATATCCCTCTATCCTCTCTATATATCTCTCTATCCTCTGTATATATCATTCTATCCTCTCTATCCTCTCTATATATCCCCCTATCCTATCTATCTATCCCTCTATCCTCTCTATATATCCCTCTATCCTCTCTATATATCCTCTCTATCCTCTCTATATATCCCTCTATCATCTCTATATATCTCTCTATCCTCTCTATATATCCCTCTATCCTCTCCATCCTCTCTATATATCCCTCTATCCTCTATATATACATCCCTCTATCATCTCTATATATCCCTCTATCCTCTCTATATATCTCTCTATCCTCTCTATATATCCCTCTATCCTCTGTATATATCATTCTATCCTCTCTATCCTCTCTATATATCCCCCTATCCTCTCTATATATCCCCCTATCCTCTCTATATATCATTCTATCCTCTCTATCCTCTCTATATATCCCTCTATCCTCGCTATATATCCCCCTATCCTCTCTATATATCCCTCTATACTCTCTATCCTCTCTATATATCCCTCTATCCTCTCTATATATCATTCTATCCTCTCTATCCTCTCTATATATCCCCCTATCCTCTCTATATATCCCTCTATCCTCGCTATATATCCCCCTATCCTCTCTATATATCCCTCTATCCTCTCTATCCTCTCAATATATCCTCTCTATATATCCCTATATCCTCTCTTTATATCCCTCTATCCTCTCTAAAATCCCTCTTTCCTCTCTATCCTCTCTATATAACCCTCTATCCTCTCTATATATCCTCTCTATCCTCTCTATATATCCCTCTATACTCTCTATATAGCCCTCTATCCTCTCTATATAGCCCTCTATCCTCTCTATATAGCCCTCTATCCTCTCTATATATCTCTCTATCCTCTCTATATATACACCTCTATCCTCTCTTTCCTCTCTATATATCCCTCTATCCTCTATATATATATCCCTCTATCATCTCTATCCTCTCTATATATCCCTCTATCCTCTCTATATATCCCTCTATCCTCTGTATATATCCCTCTGTCCTCTGTATATATCATGCTATCCTCTCTATCCTCTCTATATATCCCTCTATCCTCGCTATATATCCCCCTATCCTCTCTATATATCCCTCTATCCTCTCTATCCTCTCTATAATCCCTCTATCCTCTCTATATATCCCTCTATGCTCTCTATATATCTATCTATCCCTCTATCCTCTCTATATATCTCTCTATCCTCTCTATATATCCCTCTATCCTCTCTATATATCCCTCTGTCCTCTCTATCCATCTATCCTCTCTATCCTCTCTATATATCCCCCTATCCTCTCTATATATCCCTCTATACTCTCTATCCTCTCTATATATCCCTCTATCCTCTCTATATATCCCTCTATCCTCTCTATCCTCTCAATATATCCTCTCTATATATCCCTCTATCCTCTCTATCCTCTCAATATATCCCTCTATCCTCTCTATATATCCCTCTGTCCTCTCTATCCATCTATCCTCTCTATCCTCTCTATATATCCCTCTATCCTCTCTATGTATCCCTCTATCCTCTCTATCATCTCTATATATGCCTCTACCCTCTCTATATATCCCTCTATCCTCTATATATCCTCTCTATCATCTCTATATAGCCTCTATCCTCTCAATCCTCTATATATAGCCCTCTATCCTCTCTATATATCTATCTATCCTCTCTATATATCCCTCTATCCTCTCTATATATCCCTCTATCCTCTCTATATATCCCTATATCCTCTCTATATATCCCTCTATCCTCTCAATCCTCTATATATATCCTCTCTATCCTCTCTATATATCCCTCTATCCTCTCTATCCTCTCTATATATCCCTCTATCCTCTCTATATATATATCCTCTATCCTCTCTATATATCCCTCTATCCTCTCTATCCTCTCTATATATCCCTCTATCCTCTCTATCCTCTCTATATATCCCTCTATCCTCTCTATATATCCCTCTATCCTCTATATATCCTCTCTATCATCTCTATATAGCCTCTATCCTCTCAATCCTCTATATATAGCCCTCTATCCTCTCTATATATCTATCTATCCTCTCTATATATCTCTCTATCCTCTCTATATATCCCTCTATCCTCTCTATATATCCCTCTATCCTCTCTATATATATATCCTCTATCCTCTCTATATATCCCTCTATCCTCTCTATATCCTATATATCCTCTCTATCCTCTCTATATAGCCCTCTATCCTCTCTATATATCCCCCTATCCTCTCTATATATCCCTCTATCCTCTCTATATATCTCTCTATCCTCTCTATCCTCTCTATATATCCCTATATCCTCTCTATCCTCTCTATATATCCTCTCTATCCTCTCTATATATCCCTCTATCCTCTCTATCCTCTGTATATATCCCCTTTTTATATCCTCTATCCTCTCTAATATATCTATCCCTCTATCCTCTGTATATAACCCTATATCCCCTCTATATCCCTCTATCCTCTCTATATATCCCTCTATCCTCTCTATATATCCTCTCTATCCTCTCTATATATCCCTCTATCCTCTCTATATATCCCAGTACAAGGTCTATCCTCTCTATACTCTCTATATAGCCCTCTATCCTCTCTATATATCCCTCTATCCTCTCTATCCTCTCTATATATCTCTCTATCCTCTCTATATCCCTCTATCCTCTCTATATATCCATCTATCCTCTCTATTCCCCTATCCTCTCTATCCTCTCTATCCCCCTATCCTCTCTATCCTCTCTATATATCCCTCTATCCTCTCTATATATCCCTCTATCCTCTCTATCCCCCTATCCTCTCTATCCTCTATCCCCCTATCCTCTCCATCCTCTCTATATATCCTCTCTATCCTCTCTATATATCCTCTCTATCCTCTCTATCCTCTCTATATATCACTCTATCCTCTATCCTCTCTATATATCTCTCTATCCTCTCTATATATCCCTCTGTCCTCTCAATATATCCCCCTATCTCTCTTTCTGGGTTGGTATCAGAGTAATGCTACAGTCCCTTGGTGACACACTTCTGCTTCCACAAGAGAATCCTAAAGGACATCCATCTGCTACCACAATAGAATCCTAAAGGACATCATTCTGCTTCCACAAGAGAATCCTAAAGGACATCATTCTGCTTCCACTGTTTTAGAAGAAGAGAATCCCTGTTTTAAAGGACCATCCATCAACATTCTGCTTCCACAATAGAATCCTAAAGGACATCCTTCTGCTCCCCTGTTTTAGAAAAGGACAGACTTCTGCTTCCTAAAGGACATCCTTCTGAGCAACACTGTTTTCCACAATAGAATCCTAAAGGACATCCGTCTGCATCCACAAGAGAATGGGGGGGGGGGAGCAACACTAAAGGACATCCTTCTGCTCCCACAAGAGAATCCTAAAGTACATCCTTCTGTATGGAGACATCATTTTTCAATCATGGGGACAGCATCCTCCATGCATCAAAGTTCATGACAATCAATGCACAATAACCGTAAAGCTATTGAGCTAAGCTTGGTTTTAGAAAAACATTTACAATCATCAGATTTTAATGAAGGGGTTACTGTTTTGGATTTTTAGCAACAAGACGAAACACCACTGTTTTAGAAACACGTACAAAGACAGGACAGCAACACTGTTTTCAGTGCCTCAGCAACACTGTTTTAGAAACAAAAAAGAACAGCAACACTGTTTAGAAACACGTACAAGACCCCAGGGGGTGGGGGGAGTTAATTAAAATGTGAGACCAGGGTGTGTGGGGAGGGGGAGGGAACCTCGCTGAATATCCTTAGCACTGTTTTAGAAACACGTACAAGACCCCAGGGTGTGGTGGGGGGGGGGGGGGAGCAACACTGTTTTAGAAACACGTACAAGACCCCAGGGTGTGGCAACACTGTTTTAGAAACACGTACAAGACCCCAGGGTGTGGGGGGAGCAACACTGTTTTAGAAACACGTACAAGACCCCAGGGTGTGTGGGGGGGAGCAACACTGTTTTAGAAACACGTACAAGACCCCAGGGTGTGTGGGGGGGAGCAACACTGTTTTAGAAACACGTACAAGACCCCAGGGTGTGTGGGGGGAGCAACACTGTTTTAGAAACACGTACAAGACCCCAGGTGTGTGTGGGGGGGGAGGAGCAACACTGTTTTAGAAACACGTACAAGACCCCAGGGTGTGTGGGGGGGGAGCAACACTGTTTTAGAAACACGTACAAGACCCCAGGGTGTGTGGGGGGGGTGCAACACTTTTGTGTGTACAAGACCCCAGGGGGGGAGCAACACTGTTTTAGAAACACGTACAAGACCCCAGGGTGTGTGTGGGGGGAGCAACACTGTTTTAGAAACACGTACAAGACCCCAGGGTGTGTTTTGTACAAGACCCCAGGGGTGGGGGGAGCAACACTGTTTTACAAGACCCCAGCAACACTGTTTTAGAAACACGTACAAGACCCCAGGGTGTGTGGGGGGGGAGCAACACTGTTTTAGAAACACGTACAAGACCCCAGGGTGTGAGCAACACTGTTTTAGACATGGGAGAACTGTTTTAGGGAAAGGGGGGAGCAACACTGAAAAGTACAAGAAGGGGGGGGCAACACTGTGAGATAGAAAAACAGGTGTGTGGGGAGCAACACTGTTTTAGAAACACGTACAAGACCCCAGGGTGTGGGGGGGGAGCAACACTGTTTTAGAAACACGTACAAGGGGTGAACACGAAAGACCCCAGGGTGGGGGGAGCAACACTGTTTTAGAAACACGTACAAGACCCCAGGGGTGTGTGACGTACAAGAACTGTTTTGGGAGTACAAGACCCCAAGACCCCAGGGTGTGTGGGGGGGAGGAAAAGAAGTAGTGAGATAGAAAACAAGACCCCAGGGTGTGTGTGGGGGGGAGCAACACTGTTTTGTACAAGACCCCAGGGTGTGGGGGGGGAGCAACACAACGTACAAGACTGTTTTAGAAACACGTACAAGACCCCAAGACCCCAGGGTGTGAGAGAATGGGAGAAGGGGAAAGGGGGAGGAAAAGAAGTAGTGAGATAGAAAACAGGGTGTGTGGGGGGGCAACACTGGGTACAAGACCCCAGGGTGTGTGTGGGGGGAGCAACACTGTTTTAGAAACACGTACAAGACCCCAGGGTGTGAGAGAATGGGAGAAGGGAAAGGGGGGAGGAAAAGAAGTAGTGAGATAGAAAAACAGGGTGTGTGGGGGGGGGGGGGGGAGCAACACTGTTTTGGCATGTGACTTTAATGCCACTGACAGGAGCTGTAAATTGGTTTCGGGACTCAATTTCTCACCTTAATTAACAACGGTGAAAACTCCTCTTCTCCACTTTCAACTTTTTACACTCAACATGCTCCAAGATAAACTAGCGAGATGAGCCCTTCTGTTAAACCTCTAGGTGTTAACTCTGAACGGGGAGGTGTTGTGAGTCAAACGGCACCCCTTCCAACTGGGCACAGACATCAGTTCAACATCTAGTTTTCATGAATTCAACGTGAAAACAACAACAAATGACACAACGTCTTTGGAATTAGGTTAAAAGGGTTTTTTTTGCAAATCCAATCCGTTTTCTACTTTGATTCAACTTCATCACATACATTTTTTTTTTCCGGTTGAAATGATGTGGTAATAAACATTGATTCAACCAGTATTTGCCCAGTGGGCCGGTTCTAGTTGTGCCTTTGCCAGGGTGGCAAGCCCTTGTCCGTCGCCAGTGCTCAGGGTGGATTATTTACCCAGTAGCCCCCAACACGCAGTATAAACAAACCATTAGCATGCCAGCTAGCAGGCAGTCATAGGTGACCTAGTTTTAGCCTAGCTAGCACTTAAAGCTAATAAATCATACCATCTCATATCTGCTCATAATGTCTGGCTGTGTGGTGGATTCCCTTTGTGTGCATTGATAGTTCTTTCACTGTGCTTTAATGTGAGAGATGGAGATAAATGCTGGGGCGTGGATAAAAAAAAGATTAATCTTGAATATTCTGTCATTTTCATTTTATTTTAAGGTCCTCCTGTATCAAGTCATTTGTTTTACTCGTAATGCGTAAGTAAAACATTGCATCAAATTGTAAACTCCTTATCACGTTCTGATATTGTTCCGTAAATCGTAAAACCTGAACGACAATCATTTCTAAAGATAAGCATTTCCTAAGAATTGAATCCCTGCTTCCTCATAAAGTCTTCGTCATAGCGTTAACCTTTAATGGCATAAGGACATGTTGAAGATCACTGTTAAAGGATAGAGTCATTTAAGGAGATTACATTTACACAGTTAGTGTTTCTGCTGTTGGTTATTCTACTTCCTCATAAAGTCTTCGTCATAGCGTTAACCTTTAATGGCATAAGGACATGTTGAAGATCGCTGTTAAAGGATAGAGTCATTTAAGGAGATTACATTTACACAGTTAGTGTTTCTGCTGTTGGTTATACTACTTCCTCATAAAGTCTTCGTCATAGCGTTAACCTTTAATGGCGTAAGGACATGTTGAAGATCGCTGTTAAAGGATAAAGTCATTTAAGGAGATTACATCATCATCCCGACATGATGAAGAGGTCATTTCCCCTACAGCATAGTCAGCCTTCTTGATAAAGGCTGTACAAGTAAGTGACACCAAGGATAATTGAGAAAAAGCCCATTTTCTGTTCAGAGTTGGACAGGGGATGGATGTGGAAGAAAAACATTCAATAATCTGAAGCTGGTTTACCCAAGTGATTGCAATGTTGATGGGGGGGTCGAGACAGGCAGAGGAATTGGAAATGGCGGCCTGGAGGTCATTCTTTATGTTGTGTGAAATTTTGACGAGGCAAGTTGACGTTTTCCTCTTTTATGGTGACTGCTAAGGAGGGAGAAGCTAATTGGTCCTCGTTTGGTCAGACCCGGTATGGAAATGTAATGAGGGAAGCTGTCACATCACACCTGTCCTTGTTTTCAGCCAAAACGTGCCTTAAACCATAATTCTAATGTTTACAATGTAATCCATCCACCCATGTATGGACTGTGTATAATCAAGGCCTGTGTGTGTGTTCTTGTAGGCCTGTGTTAGTTGTGTGCGTGTGTGTGCGTGTGAGTGTGTGCGTGTATGTATAATCGGCGACTGTATTTTTACTGTCAGGGAAATGATTGGAGGAGGCGATTTGGAATTGCTACCGTAATCCATAGTAGAAAGGAACCATTCCGTCCCTGCTTGGCGCTAATCACTGTGTTTGGTCTTGTCTTGTATTCAGAGTAAAAAAAAAAGTAAATTGAGTGATTTAACTATTTAAACTTTTAACCCTAAGTATTATTTTTGGGAAGGTAGAGGTAACTGTGTTCACGGCCAGATTGACAGGCAGACACACGTCTGAGTGAAATGGGGATTGGACTTGAAGATTGTAGGTTCATGGAGACAGAGTTGAGGCAGTGTGTGTTTTGGGACTTAGGAAAGGTGTTCTGACATTAGAGATTCAGAACAGGGTCTCTCTGTATACACTCAGCTTACCATTCATCAAAACTTTAAACACTTTCTAACACACAACCCATGCTTGATCAAATCAAATCGTATTTTATTATTAGGTGTAGACCTTACAGTTTAAAAAAATATGGATAAGATTAAGAAATAAAAGGAACAAGTAATTAAAGAGCAGCAGTAAAATAACAATAGTGAGAGGTGAAAGCACCAATTTGTAAGTCGCTCTGGATAAGAGCGTCTGCTAAATGACTTAAAGGTAAATGTACTATATACAGGGGGTACCAGTACAGAGTCAATGTGGAGGCTATATACAGGGGGGTACCGGTACAGAGTCAATGTGGAGGCTATATACAGGGGGGTACCGGTACAGAGTCAATGTGGAGGCTATATACATGGGGTACCGGTACAGAGTCAATGTGGAGGCTATATACAGGGGGTACCGGTACAGAGTCAATGTGGAGGCTATATACAGGGGTACCAGTACAGAGTCAATGTGGAGGCTATATACAGGGGGGTACCGGTACAGAGTCAATGTGGAGCCTATATACAGGGTGTACCGGTACAGAGTCAATGTGGAGGCTATATACAGGGGGTACCGGTACAGAGTCAATGTGGAGGCTATATACAGGGTATTACGGTACAGAGTCAGTGTGGAGGCTATATACAGGGGGTACCGGTACAGAGTCAATGTGGAGGCTATATACAGGGGGTACCGGTACAGAGTCAATGTGGAGGCTATATACAGGGGGTACCGGTACAGAGTCAATGTGCGGGGGGCACCGGTTAGTCGGGGTAATTGAGGTAATATGTACATGTAGGTAGAGTTATTAAAGTGACTATGCACAGATGATAACAACAGAGAGTAGCAGTGGTGTATAATGTGGGGGGGGCAGCCGAAATAATCTGGGTAGTTCAGGAGTCTTATGGCTTGGAGGTAGCAGAGAGAACAGTCATTGACTATGGTGGCAGGAGTCTTTGACCATTTTTAGGGCCTTCCTCTGACAGCGCCTGGTGTAGAGGTCCTGGTTGGCAGGAAGCTTGGTGTGATGTACTGGGCCGTTCGCACTACCCTCTGTAGTGCCTTGAGGTCAGAGTTCAAAGCAGTTGCCATACCAGCGGTGATTTCATCAGTCAGAATGAGGACGCTCCACTGCAGCCCCGTTAATGAGAATGGGGGCGTGCTCGGTCCTCTTTTTCCTGTAGTCCACAATCATCTCCTTTGTCTTGATCATGTTGAGGGAGAGGTTGTTGACCTGGCACCACACTGCCAGTTCTCTGACCTCCTTCATGTAGGCTGTCTCATCGTTGTCGCCTACCACTGTTGTGTCATTGACTAACTTAATGATGGTGGTGGAGTTGTGCCTGGCCGTGCAGTCATGAGTGAACAGGGAGTACAGGAGGGGACTGAGCATGCACCCCTGAGGGGCCCCCATATTGTGGATCAGCATGTCGGAAGTGTTGTTACCTACACTTACCACCTGGGGGCGACCCGTCAGGAAGTCCAGGATCCAGTTGCAGAGGGAGGTTTTTAGTCCCAGGGTCCTTAGCTTAGTGACGAGCTTTGAGGGCACTATGGTGTTGAACACTGAGCTGTAGTCAATGAAAAGCATTCTCATGTAGGCTTTCCTTTGGTCCAGGTGGGAAAGGGCAGTGTGGAGTGCAATAGAGATGGCATCACCTGTGGATCTGTTGGGGCGGTATGCAAATTGGAGTGGGTATAGGGTTTCTGGGATAATGGTGTTGATGTGAGCCATGACCAGCCTTTCAAAACACTTCATGGCTACATTTAGGCAGGTTACCTTAGTGTTCTTGGGCACAGGCACTATGGTGGTCTGCTTGAAACATGTTGCTATTACAGACTCGGTCAGAGAGGTTGGAAATGTCAGTGAAGACACTTTACTGACATCCTGTTAATCCGTCCTGTTAATCGATCTGGCCCCGCTGCCTTGTGAATGTTGAACTGTTTAAAGGTCTTACTCACATCGGCTGTAGGAGAGCTCACAGTCTTCCGGAACAGTCTGTGTTAGCAAAACAGTCCCGTAGCATCTGCCTCGTCTGAATACTTTATTATAGATCTAGTCACTGGTGCTTCCTGCTATAATTTTTTGCTTGTAAGCAGGAATCAGGAGGATAGAATTATGGTCAGATTTGCCAAATGGAGGGTGAGGGAGAGCTTTGTATGTGTCTCTGTGTGTGGAGTAAAGGTGGTCCAGAGTTTTTTTCCCTCTGGTCGCACCTTGAATATGCTGATAGAATTTTGGTCAAATAGATTTAAGTTTCCCTTTAAAGTCCCCAGCTACTAGGAGCGCCGCCTCTGGGTGAACGTTTTCTTGTTTGCTTATGGCGGAATACAACTCATTCAATGCGGTCTTAGTTCCTGCCTCTGACTGTGGTGGTATGTGAACAGCTACAAAGAATACAGATGAAAACTCTCTAGGTAGATAGTGTGGTCTACAGCTTATCATGAGAAACTCTACCTCAGTCGAGCAATAGTTTGAGACTTCCTTAGATATCGTGCACCAGCTGTTATTTACAAAAATACAGCCGCCCCTTGTCTTACCAGACGCCACTGTTCTATCCTGCCAGTGCAGCATTTAACCAGCCAGCTGTATGTTGATAGTGTTGTCATTCAGCCACGACTCCGTGAAGCATAAGATATTACAGTTTTGAATGTCCCGTTGGTAGTTCAATCTTCCGCGTAGGTCATCTATTTTATTCTCCAAAGATTTCACTTTTGCTCGCAGAATGTAAGGAAGTGGGGGTTTATTCGATCGCCTATGAATTCTCTGAAGGCCCTCTGTTCCCTTTTTCTCCGCCTCCTCCTCACGCAATTCACGGGGATCTGGGCCTGTTCCCGAGAAAGCAGTACATCGTTCGCTTCGGGGTCGTCATACTCGTTAAAGGACAAAAAGGATTCAGCCAGTCCGTGGTGAGTGATCACAGTCCTGATGTCCAGAAGCTATTTTCAGTCATAAGAGACGTTAGCGGCAACATTATGTACAAAATGAGTAACAAACAATGCAAATAAATGAAAAAAACTAAACACGATCGGTTGGTGACGCGAGCGTTATTCTCTGGCACCATTCCATTCCACCTCTGAAAACATATGATACACTAATATCCTCTGCCAGTGTAATACCTGCACGTTGACTCTGTACTGGTACCCCCTGTATACAGTCTCGCTATTGTTATTTTACTACTGCTATTTAATTTTTTTTTTTCTTTTAGAAAATTTATATTTTTGGAGGGGTATTTTTCTTATTATTGGTTTAAAGGGGTTGTATAAAGTTAGCATTTCACCTGTTGTATTCGGAGCATGTTATAGTCAAATCAAATGTTAATCAAATGTTAATTGCAATTTAATACCCACACACTTTCCACAAACACAAAAACACACTTTGCGCCACATTTTCTCCATTCACGGTCTGCGAGGAGGCTCTCCTTCACCCTCAGGACATTTTTTTTACATTAACATTTGAATGGAAGGTCAAACATCAATTTTACTGAGGTTTTTACTGAGTCACACAGTAAAGCTATAACACCACTGACCTGAAGCCAACACACTGTTCAGCATCGATTCTACACATCCATGTGAACACAGATGTGGATTCTACACATCCATGTGAACACAGATGTGGATTCTACACATCCATGTGAACACAGATGTGGATTCCACACATCCATGTGAACACAGATGTGGATTCTACACATCCATGTGAACACAGATGTGGATTCCACACATCCATGTGAACACAGATGTGGATTCTACACATCCATGTGAACACAGATGTGGATTCCACACCGCAGGAATTGTTCATGATTTTTATATGGAAAACTTGTGTTGGTGGGAGGAGTCATGGAAACCTTTTGTGGGTGGGAGTAGTCATAGAATCCTTGTGTGGGAGGGAGTAGTCATGGAAACCTTGTGTGGTTGGGAGGAGTCATGGAAACCTTGTGTGGGTGGGAGGAGTCATAGAAACCTTGTGTGGGAGGGAGTAGTCATGGAAAGCTAGTGTGGTTGTGAGGAGTCATGGAAACCTTTTGTGGGTGGGAGTAGTCAAAGAAACCTTGTGTGGGAGGGAGTAATCATGGAAACCTTGTGTGGTTGGGAGGAGTCATGGAAACCTTGTGTGGTTGGGAGGAGTCATGGAAACCTTGTGTGGTTGGGAGGAGTCATGGAAACCTTGTGTGGTTGGGAGGAGTCATGGAAACCTTGTGTGGTTGGGAGGAGTCATGGAAACCTTGTGTGGGTGGGAGGAGTCAAGGAAACCTTGTGCGGGTGGGAGGAGTCATGGAAAACTTGTGTGGGTGGGAGGAGTCAAGTAAACCTTGTGTGGGTGGGAGGAGTCATGGAAACCTTGTGTGGGTGGGAGGAGTCATGGAAACCGTGTGTGTGTGTGTGGGAGGAGTCATGGAAACCTTGTGTGTGTGGGAGAAGTCATGGAAACCTTGTGTGTGTGGGAGGAGTCATGGAAACCTTGTGTGGGTGGGAGGAGTCATGGAAACCTTGTGTGGGTGGGAGGAGTCATGGAAAGAGGTTAAATGTTGTCTCAGAGTTTGTAATTCTGTCCAATACCCTTTTATCCTCCTCTCATTTTGAGTCATTCGGTGGGAATTACATTTTCTTGTCCTTTGTCTTTCCATTCCCTCTTTATAATTAATAAAAGAGGGGAGAATAGAAGAACCAATAGGATAGAAGGCCTGCTGTGCTCAGTAAGTGGAGAGTGAACACAGCTGACCTCTTTTAAACAAAATTGCACCCTGTTTTACCCAGAGGCCATCTGCTGCGCTCTACGGCGATTACTCACCTTACACTCAGCCGTTGTCCATCTCTGTAAAGGACGGGTTAAAACAACCTTGACCAAGCCCTGCAGTCCTCACCTAAAGAGGGACCGGTTTTACAAGACGAGTGGGTGTGAGAATGCTAGAATACTGCTGCTGTGAGGATGCCTGAGTACTGCTGTTGTGAGGATGCCTGAGTACTGCTGCTGTGAGGATGAGGATGCCTGAGTGCTGCTGCTATGAGGATGCCTGAGTGCTGCTGCTATGAGGATGCCTGAGTACTGCTGCTATGAGGATGCCTGAGTGCTGCTGCTGTGAGGATGCCTGAGTGCTGCTGCTGTGAGGATGCCTGAGTGCTGCTGTTGTGAGGATGCCTGAATAATGCTGTTGTGAGGATGCCTGAATAATGCTGTTGTGAGGATGCCTGAATAATGCTGTTGTGAGGATGCCTGTAAACATACTGCTGTTGTGAGGATGCCTGAGTACTGCTGTTGTTAGGATGCCTGAATGCTGCTGTTGTGAGGATGCCTGAATGCTGCTGTTGTGAGGATGCCTGAATAATACTGTTGTGAGGATGCCTGAATGCTGCTGTTGTGAGGATGCCTGAATAATGCTGTTGTGAGGATGCCTGAATAATGCTGTTGTGAGGATGCCTGAATACTGCTGTTGTGAGGATGCCTGAATACTGCTGTTGTGAGGATGCCTGAATAATGCTGTTGTGAGGATGCCTGTAAACATACTGCTGTTGTGAGGATGCCTGAATACTGCTTTGGAAATGCAAGAATACCATTGTGAAAATAGAACCATTTAAATGGAATCATATGCTGGAGCTATGACAGGAACCTGTAAGACTGTTCAGAAATGGTCAGGAAATCATTTGGGGGTACTGGGGAGGTTACAGGGTTGGTGGGTTGGGGAGAGCTTGTGGACAGTGCCAGTCCCTGACCCATGGCTCCTGCCTCTGCCTGCTATTGGTTGTCACCCTGCCCAGCCCTACCCTGTCCTGGCCATCCCTGCCATGTGGTTAGAGGGTCTGGAAGTCTGGAGGGTCTAGAGGTGGTGGAGCCTGGCAGGCAGCTAGGATCATACTGCTGCTGTCTGGAGAGGCGACCTGAGCGTGATCCTCAATGGTGGCAGGACATTTCACTGTCTACAGGCCACACAGTGGGTTGCGTCTGCAGCCAGATTCTACTGCAGTACCGTCTTAAATCAAAGTGAGGGCATATTCAATGTATTTGTTTTCCAAATGAAAACATCAAACTGAAAACAATCACCTTTTTTACGATTAAGAAAACATATTGATGGGAGTTAGTGAATAAAGCGTTCTACAGACACACGGTGACGCTTAAGGAAAACATGAAATGCTCCACAAAGAAGAAATAAGTTGTCACGACAACGTGACAGCTGCTCATTCTGCTGTCAGCACACAGCCTGAAGGCCACTCTCTCACTGACCTCTGAACTCTTATTGGAACACAGATCTTATCTTAGGGATGGCAGGTGAGGTAACAGTCACACACACACACACACACACACACACACACACACACACATACACACACACACACACACACACACACACACACACACACACACACACACACACACACATCGTAGCCCCAGGTGTGCCCACAGAGTTAATTAAATAAAACCCATCTGCCCCTGAGTGGGCCTGACCTTTCACCTTTCAAATAACCATAAAGAAAAGAGACCCTGCAGGCAATCAGATCTCTGTCCGTTACTTCTCACACTCTGTGACATTGTTCCTCAAACCTCTCCTTGAACTAACTTACCTGATTCATCTAGTCAAGGGATTGATGGTTAGTTGAATTAGGTGTACTACCTGTGGAAGAGTTAAAATACTGGAATGGTTGGGGTGTCACCGAGGAGAGGGTGTGGGGTGTCACCGAAGAGAGGGTGTGGGGTGTCACCGAGGAGAGGGTGTGGGGTGTCACCGAGGAGAGGGTGTGGGGTGTCACCGAGGCCTTTGCTCTATGAGGTATATTTTCTAACAATAAACAGATCTGACGGCCGGCCAAATTCTCACAACCTGATAGGGTCTGTGACCTCCATCTTTGTTCCCCTCTCGTACATGTCATTGGTTTCACAACAACAACAGAGATACATCGTGACCGAAACACACAACAAAGAGGAGGGTTTTGTTAGCCTGGGTTAAAGTGGAGTAATAATGACTGAACGAACCTCGAATTCAGCTCTCTCACATTATGAAGAGTGTGATAGGAACATTATCATATTGTCAAAGCCTCACTGGTATGCTGTTAGGGTCACGCAAGGAATCTGTTGTGCAGTCATAGCAGGCTGGAGTCACAGAATGCTCTCTCCTCTACCGCACGGCAAGCGGTACCGGAGCACCAAGGTCCAAAAAGCTCCTGAACAGCTTCTACCCCCAAAAGCCATAAGACTGATGAACAGCTAATTTATTTATTTTACTAGGCAAGTCAGTTAAGAACAAATTCTTATTTGCAATGACGGCCTAGGAACAGTGGGGTTAACTGCCTGTTCAGGGGCAGAACAACTGATTTGTACCTTGTCAGCTCGGGGATTTGAACTTGCAACCTTTCAGTTACTAGTCCAACACTCTAACCACTAGGCTACCCTGCCGCCCTGATTACTGCTTACTCAGACTATTTACATATACCCTCTTTTTTACGCTGCTGACACTCACTGTTTATTATCTACACATAGTCTCTTTTTATTCTATGTTTTTTATTTTATTTCGTCTTTATTTAACCAGTTGGCCAGTTGAGAACAAGTTCTCATTTACAACTGAGACCTGGCCAAGATAAAGCAAAGCAGTGTGACAAAAACAACAACACAGAGTCACACATGGAGTAAACAAACATGCAGTCAATAACACAATAGAAAAATCTATGTACAGTGTGTGAAAAATCTTCACCCCTACCTACATGTACATGACATCAATTACCTGGACTAACCTGTATCCCCGCACATTGACTCTGTACCTCGTTATTGTTATTTTAATGTGTTACTTTTTAAAAAAAAAAACTTTAGTTAATTTAGCAGATATTCTCTTACTCTGAATTGTTGGTTTAATGGCTTGTAAAGTAAAGCTTTTCACGGTTAGGTCTGCACCTGCTGTACTCGGCACTTGTGACAAATAAACATGTATTTTATTTTGGAAGATGTTTTGTGTTGGGGGTTTGGTTTCCCATTGGTTCTGGGAATGAAGACATACATTTCGCAACGTTATTTATTTATCCTTTATTTATCATTTGTCCTAACAGGACGTTGAAACATTTTTTTTTTTTTTTGTTCTGAGAGTGGAAGTGAACATTTTGCCTTTTTTTGGGGGGGGAATGTAAATGTTTATGTTGCAGGGAGGTTCTGGTTCAACAAGAAGTTATTCTGGGAAGTTTTATTCAAGTTCTTAGAACAAAAAAAAGACAAGTTATTTGAAGGTAAATACAGTCTGAGAACATGTTTCAATAAGATAATTAAAGATTAATAACACTGCTAGCTTAGGTTAGCTGTTTTGAACTCCAAACAAAGATAGGTCACAGACATTCATTTGCTTCATCGTTAATCATGTAAACACATGTATTATTTTATAGTAGCGTGGCATCAGTGAGATTCACACTTGTGATCTTCTTCTCTCTATCCGTGGAATTAGTCCAGTGCTCCACAGGATGTTGTTATTTCGTTATTTAGTCTATTCAAACAGACACTACTTCAAAGGAAACAAGCACTCATTAAGATATGATGTGGCCAATCAGTGGGCGAGGCCAACACACCTGAAACACACTTTAACAAGATAGATGAAATGAGAGTTTAGTTGATTCTGAGAACGGAATGTATATGTTTTTAAAACATCTTATGGATAGGGGGGACGCTAGCGTCTCAACTGGCCAATTGCTGGGGGAAATGCAGAGCGCCAGATTCAAATAAAATGCTATAAAATTCAAACTTTCGTTAAATCACACACGCAAGATACTCAATTAAAGCTACACTCGTTGTGAATCCAGCCAACATGTCAGATTTAAAAAATGCTTTTCGGTGAAAGCATAAGAAGCTATTATCTGATAGCCTGCACCATCTGCACCAGCAGTAAACAAAGAAGCTAGTATAGCAGGCACTACACAAAACGCTGAAATAAAATATAAAACATGCATTACCTTTGAAGAGCTGCTTTTGTTGGCACTCCAATATGTCCCATAAACATCACAATTGGTCCTTTTGTTTGATTAATTCCGTCCATATATGTCCAAATGTCCATTTATAAAGCGCGTTTGATCCAGAAAAAAACAGCTCAAAAAACGCAACGTCACTACAAAATATTTCAAAAGTTGCCTATAAACTTTGGCAAACTACTTTTGTAATACAACGTTAGGTATTTTTAAAATGTTAATAATCAATCAAATTGTAGACGGGGCAATCTGTATTCAATACAGGAAAGAAAAGAAACCAGCACTGCTTTTCACGTCTTGCGCAACTCTCAAAAGTGTCCCCAGCTCCAAGTTGGCCTACTTCTTCATAGCACAAAGGAATAACCTCAACCATATTCCAAAGACTGGAGACATCCAGTGGAAGGGGTAGGAACTGTTAATAGGTTCCTATTAAATATCCAATGGCAAAGACAATATAGGGAACAGAGAGGGGGAAAAAATAAAGAAATTCTGAACAGTTAGTCCTCGGGGTTTTGCCTGCTATATAAGTTCTGTTATACTCACAGACATGATTCAAACAGTTTTAGAAACTTCAGAGTGTTTTCTATCCAAATATATGAATACTATGCATATCTTATATTCTTGGCATGAGTAGCAGGAAGTTGAAATTCGGCACGCTATTTATCCAAAAGTGAAAATTCTGCCCCCTAGCTTTAAGAGGTTTTAAATAACATTCATATAACGTTATTTGAACATTACACATTTTTTTCTTGTGGTTTTTAATGGAAAGTTGTTTTAACGTTCTGAGAACAGGACTCTAAATTTAACCATGAGGAAACCTGTAGAAAATGTTATGCTGAAGTGCTGGGATTCCCACAGAAGAACGTTGTTTCTTAACCTGTTGAACCTATGGGGGCGCTGTGTCATTATTGGATAAAAAGACGTGCCCGTTTTAAGCGCAATATTTTGTCACGAAAAGATGCTCGACTATGCATGGAATTGACAGCCTTGGAAAGACAAAACTCTGACGTCTCCAAAACTGCAAAGATATTATCTGTGAGTGCCCCAGAACTAATGCAACAGGCGAAACCAAGATGAACTTTCATACAGGAAATGCCCCAGATTCTGAAGGCGCTGTGTTCCAATGTCTCCTTATATGGCTGTGAATGCGCCAGGAATGAGCGTGTTGTTAACAAAAGGCTAAGCTTGAGAGCAAATAGATTAAATTCATTTCATTTGCGATTTTCATGAATAGTTAACGTTGTGTTATGCTAATGAACTTGCGGATAGATTTACACAATCCTGGATACAGGGTTTTTTTCGTAGCTAAATGTGACGCAGAAAACGGAGCGATTTGTCCTAAACAAATAATCTTTCAGGAAAAACTGAACATTTGCTATCTGAGAGTCTCCTCATTGAAAACATCTGAAGTTCTTCAAAGGTAAATTATTTTATTTGAATGCTTTTATGGTTTTTTGTGTAAATGTTGCCTGCTGAATGCTAACGCTAAATGCTACGCTAAACGCTACGTTAGCTATCAATACTGTTACACAAATGCTTGTTTTGCAATGGTTGAGAAGCATATTTTGAAAATCTGAGATGACAGTGTTGTTAACAAAAGGCTAAGCTTGAGGGCAAATAGATTCATTTCATTTAATTTGCGATTTTCATGAATAGTTAACGTTGCGTTATGGTAATGGCTGTAGTCACGATACCGGATCCGGGATGGCTCGACGCAAGAAGTTAAAGTTCCCGGGAACATTTAGAGAACGTGAATTTACATCAAACAATGAGGAAACCTGAAGGATACGGGACGGTTGTATGCAAAATAACCATAGGATAATCATGCTCTCACCAAGATCTAAGAAACATATGGTTCTCAGAACGTTATGTGCTAACTGGGATGGTTCTCAGAACGTTATGTGCGAACTGGGATGGTACTCAGAACGTTATGTGCTAACTGGGATGGTTCTCAGAACGTTATGTGCTAGCTGGGATGGTACTCAGAACGTTATGTGCTAGCTGGGATGGTTCTCAGAACGTTATGTGCGAACTGGGATGGTACTCAGAACGTTATGTGCGAACTGGGATGGTACTCAGAACGTTATGTGCGAACTGGGATGGTACTCAGAACGTTATGTGCTAACTGGGATGGTTCTCAGAACATTATGTGCTAACTGGGATGGTACTCAGAATGTTATGTGCTAACTGGGATGGTCCTCAGAACATTATGTGCTAACTGGGATGGTACTCAGAACGTTATGTGCTAGCTGGGATGGTTCTCAGAACGTTATGTGCTAACTGGGATGGTACTCAGAACATTATGTGCTAACTGGGATGGTTCTCAGAACGTTATGTGCTAGCTGGGATGATACTCAGAACGTTATATGCTAACTGGGATGGTACTCAGAACGTTATGTGCTAGCTGGGATGGTTCTCAGAACGTTATGTGCGAACTGGGATGGTACTCAGAACGTTATGTGCTAACTGGGATGATTATCAGAACATTATGTGCTAACTTGGATGGTACTCAGAATGTTATGTGCTAACTGGGATGGTACTCAGAATGTTATGTGCTAACTGGGATGGTACTCAGAACATTATGTGCTAACTGGGATGGTACTCAGAACGTTATGTGCTAACTGGGATGGTTCTCAGAACATTATGTGCTAGCTGGGTTCTATGGATAATATTTTACCAAAATGCAAGAAGATGTTTGATATTTGGTGTGTGTGCTGCCCAAATTCAGTCTGTGTTCAGACAGGAGTAAATCCGTAATTTTGGAAACATTATTTACATTTATCAGGGGGTGCTGCAGCACCTTCAGTGCCCCTACTTCCTGCTTCAGTGCCCCTACTTCCTGCTTCAGTGCCCCTACTTCCTGCGGCAATGTGTGCAGTAACAGATGTTGTAACTCTGACATTTCGGGACTAGTTTCATGCATTACATTATTCTGAGAGCGCCTCTCTCAGATCAGACAAAGCTGAAATACAGCAGTTCTGGAGAAATGTCATGATTTAGTCCCTGGGCAGGCAGTACATTAATAGCTCCAAATAAATTATTTTCTTTCAAGTCAGCTATGTGGATTGTTGATTAGATAAGGTTAATGAGGAGGGCTTTCATTTGAAGAGAGTCTCATTTCAGTCATTCTTTCCCAATGGTTCCTATTTAAATCATTGTGAAAGGCAATACTGTTTTGTACGGGCAGACTGGTCCATACAAAACCACCAAGGGATGATTCCTGATATGACATCCATACACATTTTAGGGTTTTGGTTTCTATATTTTAGGGTTGGGTTTCTATATTTTAGGGTTGGGGTTTGTATATTTTAGGGTTGGGGTTTCTATATTTTAGGGTTGGGGTTTGTATTTTTAGGGTTTGGGTTTCTATATTTTAGGGTTGGGGTTTGTATATTTTAGGGTTCGGGGTTTGTATTATTAGGGTTTGGGTTTCTATATTTTAGGGTTGGGGTTTCTATATTTTAGGGTTGGGGATTCTATATTTTAGGGTTGGGGATTCAATATTTTAGGGTTGGGGTTAGGGTTTGTACATTTTAGGGTTAGGATTAGTGCATTTTAGGGATGGGGTTAGGGTTAGTGTATTTTAGGGATGGGGTTAGGGTTAGTGTATTTTAGGGATGGGGTTAGGGTTAGTGTATTTTAGGGTTGGGGAAATGGGTAGTGAATTTCAGGGTTAGGGTTAGGGTTACCAAATTGTATAGTTGGGGTTAGGATACGTGTATTTTAGGTTTGGGGTTAGGGTTAGTGTATTTTAGGTTTGGGGTTAGGGAATTTTAGGGTTGGGGTTAGGGTTAGTGTATTTTAGGTTTGGGGTTAGGGTTAGTGTATTTTAGGTTTGGGGTTAGGGTTAGTGTATTTTAGGTTTGGGGTTAGGGTTAGTGTATTTTAGGTTTGGGGTTAGGGTTAGTGTATTTTAGGTTTGGGGGGTTAGTGTATTTTAGGTTTGGGGTAGGGTTAGTGTATTTTAGGGTTGGGGTTAGGGTTAGGTATTTTAGGTTTGGGGTTAGGGTTAGTGTATTTTAGGTTTGGGGTTAGGGTTAGTGTATTTTAGGTTTGGGGTTAGGGTTAGTGTATTTTAGGGTTGGGGTTAGGGTTAGTGTATTTTAGGTTTGGGGTTAGGGTTAGTGTATTTTAGGTTTGGGGTTAGGGTTAGTGTATTTTAGGTTTGGGGTTAGGGTTAGTGTATTTTAGGTTTTTAGGGTTGTATTTTAGGGTTAGGGTTAGTGTATTTTAGGTTTGGGGTTAGGGTTAGTGTATTTTAGGTTTGGGGTTAGGGTTAGTGTATTTTAGGGTTGGGTGTATTTTAGGTTTGGGGTTAGGTTTACTGCTTACGTTAATCCACTTCTCATGAATGGCAGAAAATATAATTTCTCTGATTCCCATCTCCACGTGTTTTTCTACCTTCTTGATGGGGTATTCAACCCTTCAACCCTACAAGGTCCAGAGTCTGCTGCTCTTCTGTTTCCACCTGATATTTAACTTCACCCACCAGGTCTAAATCAGTCCCTGATTAGAGGGGAAGCACGAAACGATGCAGTGGAAGTGGCTTCGAGGTCCAGAGTTGAGTTTGAAGGTGTTAGAGGTAGACGGTTCAGCCTGCATCTGTTTCGAAAGGACACATTAAAGTCTACGATTCATCATCTTACGTCCACCATTTGACATGGGAAGTGGAGACACACGTAGCCATGTAAGTATTGTGTTGTAAATCAGTTCAGAAGTTTAATCCTCGGATCTGCATCATTCAGCGAGCAATATGGAAAAGAATCCACACTGACAGATGGGAAGATCATAAAGCACTGATTGGATGCTGAGTTACAAATTACTAGGCAACAAGCTTAGAGACCATAGCAACACTCTTGTTAACCATGAACTCTCTCTCAACCAAACCCCAACCAAATGCTGAAGAAGTCCCGCCTTCCATCGCCATCCAACCAATTAATCAACAGAGACGCATGCTTTAATTGGTTATGGAAAAAAGGAGATGTCAACAATAATACAAAACAAAAATGAAAATAACTGAATGTACGATGTGTGAGCTGCACAATGTTGTTTTTGATTCCGATCCAACTCTTGATTCTTTCTTTTCACGAAAATGTCAACATTTTTGTAGAAAATTGCTTCCTAAAATGAAGTTTCAAAAATATATTTTTGAGTGTCAAAATGTGATCTTGGTTCTGACAACTGTGCAGCTGTGATAACCAATTAGTTTAAAATGGCTGCTTCCTGTCCTAATGCTCCTCTGTACAAGACCTTTAATTCAATCAGTTTCTCTGTGTTGACTTGCGTTCTGATACCTAGCGTGGGCTGTGTTTCTCTGCAGCGCTGCTGCTAGTTGACTTCATGTTGGGGTTTCAACGCCCTCATGTTAAAGTTTCACTTCCTATAAACAAATTCCAATCTCTCTGCTAAGAGTTTATCCAATAGGAAATTATTCAACCATGTTTATTTCATGATATTTCTAAATCAACCATGCCTGGATGTTTCAACCCAGTCCACTCCAGATTCTCCTCCTCAACCCCTTCTTCTTAATACTTGTCATTGTATGTCTCATCTAACCCTATCCTCAAAATTCTCTGTCATTCTTTGCTTTAGTGAGACCCTGTAAAAGAGCTGATGAGTAATGGCCATACAGTATATGTTTTAAGCTGATCATAGTTCCTGGAAGACCAGTGGGAGTGAGATAAGATATCACACCCTCTTAATCACCATGGTCTGGTCTGGGCTGCCTTCTTATCAGACTTCTAGACTTATTAGACCTCTACCACTTAGTGGTGGCGCTCAGCTGGGAGGGGACCATCTATGAATGCTTATAAATGCTTTAGAGAGTAAGAGTGTGTGTGTGTGTGTGTGTGTGTGTGTGTGTGTGTGTGGATGTGTGTGTGTGGGTGTGTGTGTGTGTGTGTGTGTGTGTGTGTGTGTGTGTGAGTGCGTGCCTGCCTGCGTGCGTGCTTTTGGAGTGTGTGTGTGTGTGTGTGTGCGTGCGTGCGTGCGTTTGGAGTGTGTGTGTGTGTGTGTGTGTGATAAATAATTTGTTATCCCCGTAGAGGGAAACCGTCTCAATGTTTGTAAGGAATTTTACCCTTCAATTACGGTTAAAAGAATCATCCACCACAGATGAGGAATTCCTACGATCGACAGTGTGTATATTATAGTGTATAGTGTATAGTTCTCACCACATGTGTGTATATTATAGTGTATAGTATATAGTTCTCACCATGTGTGTATATTATAGTGTATAGTATATAGTTAGACATTGTTAAATAACACTAATAATGATGTGAAAACATTATTATTTTTTTTTTTGCGACTGTCTTATGTAGCAACATTTGAATTTCTGTTTTTTTTTACATTGAATAGAGACTCAGAGCTACAAAATGGTATATCATCACTGTTCTGCTTTGAACGTTGATGAATTAACTTGAGAAAACCTGTCTTTAGATGTTTTGGTACTACTGCTGGAGAGCCCTTCTTTGTCTACACCCATTCAGCATTTGATCACACCTTCTTAAGTCCCGGCTAGACAACTTCTGGTGAGCGCAATTCAAATACATAATCATACAAGTTGAACATTTATGTACATACAAATGTCTTATATCGGTTAAAAGCTTGAATTCTTGTTAATCTAACTGCACTGTCCGATTTACATTAGGCTTTACAGCGAAAGCATGCCATGTTTGAGCACGGTGCCCCACATCAAAATATTTTTCCACCAGCACAGGTTTCATAATTCACAAAGAGCGATTAAATATTCACTTAGTTTTTGAAAATATTCTTCTGATTTGTCATCCAAAGTGTCCCAGATACAACATGTAGTGTTGTTTTGTAAAATCCTTCTTTATATCCCAAGAAGTCTGTTTAGTTGGCGCCATTCATTTGAGTAATCCACTCGTTCAACAGGCAGAGAAAGGAATCCAAAAAAGCTACCGCTAAAGTCAAAATACGTTTCTATTTACTCCTCCTGATACCCTAAAATATCAATGAACTTGAACTATAATATTTCATACAGAAAAAAGTATGTTCAATAGGAAAATGATATTAGCAGGTGAGCATCCTCTTTGTCGTGCTCGCACAGACTGATTTCCCTTGACTAAAACTGATAATTCTTCCTCATTTGGGAAGAAACAAGCCTGAAACCTTGAGCAAAGATTACTGATATTCAGTGGAAGCCATAGAAATTGCATACTGGGAGCTGGAATACATTTTTTCCCCTAACTTTTCTAATGGAAGAGCACGGGATCTCTCTCTAAAAAAAAATTCAGGTTGGTTTTTCTTGGGATTTTCTCCTACCATATCTATTGTGTTATAGTATCCTACAATATTGTAACATTTCTAACAACTGCAGAGTTTTTACTTTCCAATGGTACCAATTATATGCATTTCCTGGCTTCTGGGCCTGAGCAACAGGCAGTGAACTTTGGGCACGTCAGTCCGGCGGAAATGGAGAAAAAAAGGATTGATCCAACAGTTCTGTACTTTCCAGCTACTTCCGGACATATAAGAGAGAAAACAGCTCACAGAACATTACTCGCTCTATCTATGATTTCACGTTTAGAGCGCACACTGGACGCTCTGCCAATAAGTAATTTGTCATTTGTACATTTTTTGGGGATCCTCACTAGCTAACGCCGTAACGCTAGCTAATCTTTCTAGCTTTGCAAACAGTGAAGATATACACTGTGGTGTTCCTCAAGGAAGTTGTCTAGGCCAACTTCTCTACTCTATCTTGACTAATGATTTACCTTCAGTAATGAACAAAGCAAGTGTGCTCATATATGCTGATGACTCTACAAAGTAGAGCGCAGAAACAGAATGAAATGAGCTAACAGATGTACTGAGCAGTGAACTAAGAATGGTGTCTGAGTGGGTTGATATGAACAAATTGGTGTTGAACATTTTGAAAACTAAATATATTGTATTTCGTTCAAGATATATGCTTGCTGATGATCCCCAATTTAATTTGTCTATAAATAGAATGCATGTAGAGCAAGTGAAAAAATAATAAACTACTAGGACACAACTTTATCATGGTCAGAACACATAGATAATATTGTTATTAATAACTTTTCATGTTCAAAATAGTGCACTCTCCTCAAACAATAGCATGGTATTCTTTCACTGTAATAGCTATTGTAAATTGGACAGTGCAGTTAGATTAACCTGTTGCTTCTACCCGGGACGCTTGCGTCCCAACTAGAGCTCTGGAAATGCAAATGCGCTACGCTAAATGCTAATAGTATTAGTTAAAACTCAAAAGTTCATTAAAATACACATGCAGGGTATCGAATTAAAGCTACACTCGTTGTGAATCCAGGCAACAAGTCAGATTTTTAAAATGCTTTTCGGCGAAAGCATGAGAAGCTATTATCTGATAGCATGCAACACCCCTAAAGACCCACAGGGGACGTAAACAAAATAATTAGCATTTCGGCGTTACACAAACCGCACAATAAAATAGAAAACATTCATTACCTTTCACCATCTTCTTTGTTGGCACTCCTAGATGTCCCATAAACACTATTTGGGTCTTTATTTCGATTAAATCGGTCCATATAAAGCCTAGATATCGTTATATGTAGACTGTGTGATAAACGAAAAAAACATCGTTTCAAAACGTAACGTCATTTTTTAAAATTCAAAAAGTCGACGATAAACTTTCACAAAACACTTCGAAATACGTTTGTAATGCAACTTTAGGTATTAGTAAACGTTAATAAGCGATAAAATTCATCAGGAGGCGATGTAAAGATCATTAGCTGTCCGTCTGGAAAAATGTCCGGCTAGAAACTCCACGAAAATATCCGGTCCTAGACCGGATTAGATACGGTGTCCTGTATGTGTTTGACCAAGAAAAAACTCGAAGGGAAATGACAAGACTCTAGACACCCTGTGGAAGCTGTAGGTACTGCAACCTCAGTCAATTAATTGTGGTTCACGTTTATCAATGGGTTCAAGTAGCGCATGGATATATTTTCCCCATTTTCAGTGATCAGTTTTTCCTGTGCTTTTCGATGTAAATGCCGTTCTGGTAAAGCCACAGCATTGATTTAACCAGTTTTTTAAACGTCTGAGTGTTTTCTATCCACACAGACTAAGCAAATGCATATACTATATTCCTGGCATGAGTAGCAGGGCGCTGAAATGTTGCGCGATTTTTAACAGAATGTTCAAAAAAGTAGAGGGTCGACTGAAGAGGTTAAACAAGAATTTTAACTTTCTGCCAATATCAGATATGTCTATGTCCTGGGAAATGTTCGTGTTACTTAGCCTCTCTGGGATATGTGGGACACTAGCGCCAAAAACCAGGGAAAATGCATAGCGCCAGATTCAAATAAATCAAATAAATTACTATAAAAATCAAACTTTCATTCAATCACACATTTAAGATACCAAATTAAAGCTACACGTGTTATGAATCCAGCCAACATGTCAGATTTCAAAAGGCTTTTCGGTGAAAGCAAACAATGCTATTATCTGAGGATAGCACCTTTGTAAACAAAGAAAGAAACCATATTTCAACCCTGCAGGCGCGACACAAAACGCAGAAATAAAAATATAATTAATGCCTTACCTTTTACGAGCTTCTTTTGTTGGCACTCCAATAGGTCCCATAAACATCACAAATGGTCCTTTTGTTCGATTAATTCCGTCGATATATATCCAAAATGTCAATTTATTTGGCGCGATTGATCCAGAAAAACACCGGTTCCAACTTGCTCAATGTGACGACAAAATATCTCAAAAGTTACCTGTAAACTTTGCCAAAACATTTCAACTACTTTTGTAATACAACTTTAGGTATTTTTAAACGTAAATAATCAATAAAATTGAAGACGGGATAATCTGTGTTCAATACAGGAAGAAAACAAACTGTAGCTTTCTGGTCACGCGTCTCTAGCTAACTGTACACTTCAAGTGACCCTCGTTCAAGATGGCCGTACTTCTTCATTACACAAAGGAATAACCTCAACCAATTTCTAAAGACTGATGACATCCAGTGGAAGCAATAGGAACTGCAAGAAGGTCCCTTAGAAATCTGGATTCCCAATGAAACACATTGACAAGAGAGTGACCTCCAAAAAAAATCTGAATTTTTTGTCCTCAGGGTTTCGCTGCTAAATAAGATATGTTATACTCACAGACATGATTCAAACTGTTTTAGAAACGTCAGAGTGTTTTCTATCCAAATCTACTACTAATATGCATATCTTATCTTCTGGGGATGAGTAGCAAGCAGTTGAATGTGGGCATGCATTTCATCCAGATGTGAAAATGCTGCCCCCTGTCACCAAGAAGTTAAAACCTCATGCTAATTGCATTAGCCTACTTTAGCTCAACCGTCCCGTGGAAGGGACACCGATCCCGAAGAAGTTTTTAAAGAACACTTTTTTTCCTTCTATAGATAACTTTCCATCCAGGATAGAGCTGCAGACTTTAAACCATAACATTTGTGTTTACCTAGTAACAGTTCATGATGAATTACATAAAAAGCAGGATTGTTCTGAGAGCTCTGAGATTACAACTACAGTCAAACACCCAAGCTAATTGGCTAACATTGACTATCTACTTCTAGACACATAACGAGAGAGAACCCCACTCCGACCTAGCAGAGCTGGTTAGGCTTTTTCACGCTATCCAGAGCATTGGTGACTGTAACTGTGCCGCTGGCAACAATTGAATTACTCTTTGTTGTAGACGTTTACTGACACCTGACATAATCGGGTGTTGAGGGTTAAAAAATGCATCAGTTATTCTGAACTCTGGCACACTAAGATGAGAGTGAGGCTCAGGCCCGAGGATACACAAACAGCTTTAACTGCAGTGTGTCCAGTTCCTCTTTGATATTCTCAGGGTACTTTTGAATGACATCCTCAGTCATCCGTGTGTGTTTTATCTCACCCCAGGTCTGTTGTATTTTGATGAGCCAGTCACACCTTAGTAAACTAGGCCCATTGCCTTTCACCTCCAGGTCTTGTCGCTTCCAGGCTGCTGTATGCACCTCTAGAGCTTTTTGGGCTCCCGAGTGGCGCAGGGGGGTCTAAGGCACTGCATCTTAGTGCTTGAGGTGTCACTACTACTACCCTGGTTCGATTCCAGGATGTATCAAAAAATGGCTGTGACAGTATCCTTGAACTTACAGTCGTATTGCCCCGCATCTGATACATGCACCTTCTTCCTGCCGCCTCTTTTGTCACGTGATGAGTGCATCACTTCCTGTTGGCCTTTTGAATATTTTACATTACTAGCGGACATCTCTATCCTTTGTGATAGTTCCCAATGCTCTCTTGAAAATCAGTGTGGCTTCCCCCCAGCCAAACGGCACTGTGTGCCATCCTCATTAATGCCACAGACTAATCTAACACGTAGCATGTCCCTTAACATAGCCCCGAACTCACAATGTTCAGAGAGTTCACCTTAATTCAACAACAC
Source organism: Oncorhynchus nerka (assembly GCF_034236695.1). NCBI lineage: Eukaryota > Metazoa > Chordata > Actinopteri > Salmoniformes > Salmonidae > Oncorhynchus > Oncorhynchus nerka. Next base: position 79,146,393 of record NC_088398.1, read on the forward strand.
AGTTAGCAACAGACTGACCTGTTTTCCCGAAAATGTCAGTTAAACTTGAACCTCGGGACAATCACTGAGTCTGAATGAGAGCAACTTGATCCACAAAAGGAATATCTTCCGTTCTCTGCGGTGTAACCACATTCCTCATTGGATTGCAGGTTTTAGCTCCAAAAAAGCTCAAACGTTTTTTTAAAGATGTTTATAAAGGTAACCTTTATTTAACTAGGCAAATCAGTTAATTAAGAACAAATTCTTATTTACAACGACGGACTGAAAGGGAACAGTGGGGTAACTGAATTGTTCAGGGGCAGAACAACAGATGTTTACCATGTCAGCTCGGGGATTCAGTCCAGCAACCTAATGGTCCAACGTTCTAACAACTAGGCTACCTGCTGGTTACTAGTCCAACACTCTAACCACTAGGCTACCTGCTGGTACCTAGTCCAACGCACTAACCACTAGGCTACCTGCTGGTTACTAGTTCAACGCTCTAACCACTAGGATACCTGCTGGTTACTAGTCCAACACTCTAACCAATAGGCTACCTGCTGGTTACTAGTCCAACACTCTAACCACTAGGCTACCTGCTGGTTACTAGTCCAACGCTCTAACCACTAGGCTACCTGCTGGTCACTAGTCCAACGCTCTAACCACTAGGCTACCTGCTGGTCACTAGTCCAACGCTCTAAACACTAGGCTACCTGCTGGTCACTAGTCCAACGCTCTAACCACTAGGCTACCTGCTGGTCACTAGTCCAACGCTCTAACCACTAGGCTACCTGCTGGTCACTAGTCCAAAGCTTTAACCACTAGGCTACCTGCTGGTCACTAGTCCAACGCTCTAACCACTAGGCTACCTGCTGGTTACTAGTCCAACACTCTAACCACTAGGCTACATGCTGGTCACTAATCCAACACTCTAACCACTAGGCTACCTGCTGGTACCTAGTCCAACGCACTAACCACTAGGCTACCTGTTGGTTACTAGTCCAACACTCTAACCACTAGGCTACCTGCTGGTCACTAGTCCAACGCTCTAACCACTAGGCTACCTGCTGGTTACTAGTCCAACACTCTAACCACTAGGCTACCTGCTGGTCACTAATCCAACACTCTAACCACTAGGCTACCTGCTGGTACTTAGTCCAACGCACTAACCACTAGGCTACCTGTTGGTTACTAGTCCAACACTCTAACCACTAGGCTACCTGCTGGTTACTAGTCCAACGCTCTATCCACTAGGCTACCTGCTGGTTACTAGTCCAACACTCACCACTAGGCACCTGCTCCAACCACTAACCACTAGGCTACCTGCTGGTTACTAGTCCAACACTCTAACCACTAGGCTACCTGCTGGTTACTAGTCCAACACTCTAACCACTAGGCTACCTGCTGGTTACTAGTCCAACACTCTAACCACTAGGCTACCTGCTGCATACTAGTCCAACACTCTACCACTAGTCTACCTGCTGGTTACAATTCCAACACTCTAACCACTAGGCTACCTGCTGGTTACTAGTCCAACGCTCTAACCACTAGGCTACCTGCTGGTCACTAGTCCAACGCTCTAACCACTAGGCTACCTGCTGGTCACTAGTCCAACTCTCTAACCACTAGGCTACCTGCTGGTCACCAGTCCAACGCTATAACCACTAGGCTACCTGCTGGTTACTAGTCCAACGCTCTAAACACTAGGCTACCTGCTGGTCACTAGTCCAACGCTCTAACCACTAGGCTACCTGCTGGTCACTAGTCCAACGCTCTAACCACTAGGCTACCTGCTGGTCACTAGTCCAAAGCTCTAACCACTAGGCTACCTGCTGGTCACTAGTCCAACGCTCTAACCACTAGGCTACCTGCTGGTTACTAGTCAAACACTCTAACCACTAGGCTACCTGCTGGTCACTAATCCAACACTCTAACCACTAGGCTACCTGCTGGTACCTAGTCCAACGCACTAACCACTAGGCTACCTGTTGGTTACTAGTCCAACACTCTAACCACTAGGCTACCTGCTGGTCACTAGTCCAACGCTCTAACCACTAGGCTACCTGCTGGTTACTAGTCCAACGCTCTATCCACTAGGCTACCTGCTGGTTACTAGTCCAACACTCTAACCACTAGGCTACCTGCTGGTTACTAGTTCAACGCTCTAACCACTAGGCTACCTGCTGGTTACTAGTCCAACACTCTAACCAATAGGCTACCTGCTGGTTACTAGTCCAACACTCTAACCACTAGGCTACCTGCTGGTTACTAGTCCAACACTCTAACCACTAGGCTACCGGCTGGTTACTAGTCCAACACTCTAACCACTAGGCTACCTGCTGCTTACTAGTCCAATACTCTACCACTAGTCTACCTGCTGGTTACTAGTCCAACACTCTAACCACTAGGCTACCTGCTGGTTACTAGTCCAACGCTCTAACCACTAGGCTACCTGCTGGTCACTAGTCCAACGCTCTAACCACTAGGCTACCTGCTGGTCACTAGTCCAACGCTCTAACCACTAGGCTACCTGCTGGTCACTAGTCCAACGCTCTAACCACTAGGCTACCTGCTGGTCACTAGTCCAATGCTCTAACCACTAGGCTACCTGCTGATTACTAGTCCAACACTCTAACCACTAGGCTACCTGCTGGTCACTAATCCAACACTCTAACCACTAGATTACCTGCTGGTCACAAGTCCAACACTCTAACCACGAGGCTACCTGCTGGTCACTAGTCCAACACTCTAACCACTAGGCTACCTGCTGGTCACTAGTCCAACGCTCTAACCACTAGGCTACCTGCCACCCCGCCCCTCCACTCTAACCACTAGGCTACCTGCTGGTCACTAGTCCAACACTCTAACTACTAGGCTACCTGTCGCCCCTCCACTCTAACCACTAGGCTACCTGTCGCCCCTCCACTCTAACCACTAGGCTACCTGCTGGTCACTAGTCCAACACTCTAACCACTAGGCTACCTGCTGGCCCCTCCACTCTAACCACTAGGCTACCTGCTGGCCCCTCCACTCTAACCACTAGGCTACCTGCTGGCCCCTCCACTCTAACCACTAGGCTACCTGCTGGCCCCTCCACTCTAACCACTAGGCTACCTGCTGGCCCCTCCACTCTAACCACTAGGCTACCTGCTGGCCCCTCCACTCTAACCACTAGGCTACCTGCTGGCCCCTCCACTCTAACCACGAGGCTACCTGCAACTCCTGCCTGCCACTGTTGAGCCTCACCTGTAATTCCAATTGCCAAAAAAAGTGTCCCAACCTTTCCACATATTCCGTCCAGTCCTTGTTCTCATCCACAAAGTCGGTGATAGTCTCAAAACATTATAACGTCAACTTGTCCTTGATCCTCGTTAGCGATTTTCACTTGCTGCTTATTGTCACAGTCGTTGTTTTACTCAAGCGGCGGCTGCTCTCCATCGCTCATCAAGCTAGCTAACTAACTGACTACCTCCACTGTTTCTTAGCTAGCTAGCGCATCGCCTTTAGATAATGATAACGTTTTATCCTCATCGCCAAAAAGATGTCGTAACTTGACAAGGAATGCCCACAAGCATCTCTCTTTAATGTATTTTCAACCTAAGAAATGAAACGTGTACAGCCATGCAGAAGAGGTACCAATATAGCAAACATCAACATCGCCTTGTACAGATCTGACTCTGGGTGATGACCTCATCAAAGGGGAAAGGTCACGGCCAATGCCAATGCCAATAATAACCATGCACACATGAATAGCAACCATACTAATACTGCAGGTAAGTACAATGTAATTATTTATATAGTGTCCACACTATAACAGGTAGAACAGAACACAATGATACCAAAGTCAATATCAGCATGTGAAGTAGCTAGCTAGCTGTAAAATTGGCTAAACAAACTGAATATATGCATCTATGAAGTGGCACGTAGAAGCTTGCTACTATGATAGGATGTGTACTGTAGGCATGACAACACGGTTCTAGCTTCAGCATTCAGTGTAATGATCCAGAGCCTGTGCATGTCATACATTTTAATTACATTTTTATTTCACCTTCATTTTACCAGGTAGGCTATATTTAGAACAAGTTCTCATTTACAACTGTGACCTGGCCAAGATAAAGCAAAGCAGTGCGCCATAAACAACACAGAGTTGCACATGGAATAAACAAGCATAAGGTCAATAACACAATAGAAAAAAAGAAGGTCTATATACAGTGTGTTCAAATGGCATGAGGAGGTAAGGCAATAAATAGGCCATAGTAGCGAAGTAATTACAATTTAGCTAATTTTACACTGGAGTGATAGATGTGCAGATGACGATGTGCAAATAGAAATACTGGTGTGCAAAATAGCAGAAAAGTAAATACAAACAATATGGGGATGATGTAGGTAGATTGGATGGGTTATGTACAGATGGGCTATGTACAGCTGCAACGATCGGTTAGCCGCTCAGATGCTTAAAGTTAGTGAGGTCCAATGATCCAGAGCGGCAGGAATCCGGTGATGTGGTAGAGAGATGCAGTCGATATGCTCTGGGTTGATATCACGCTGTACAGACTGGCAGGTATTGTCCGAGCTAAAGCTGGCTGGTGTCCGAGCTAAAGATGAAGACCGCTAGCCGTGGCGAACAAAGACTGATAACTAACAGCTAGTTAGCTGGCTAGCTCTTGTTGGAGGTTCCAGTTATAAGGAATAAAAATAGCAGATCCGTACCACATATGGTGAGGCGGGTTGCAGGAACGTATATTTAGTTCGTAGATAGAAAGTGAAATTAAAATATACGAGAACAAGATAAAACATGGGATGAGACAAAGACAAACACATGTCCGACTGCTACGCCATCTTGGTTGAGTCCTTCATGTTTATGTGATTATTAAAACCACTTCTGACGCAATGTAGCATCATCTAAAATATGGAGGCACGACAACGAGGTTCAAGCTTCAGCATGTTTAATAGCCTAGTCTGCGCATTTCAAACATAAGTATGGATACCCACAAGGGCCATCCAACTACAGGATGAGCTGAGATGCATTGTTCCCTGAGCCCTCAGCAGTCTCTCTCTGTCTCTATTTTTCTCTCTCTGTCTCTCTGTCTCTCTCTGTCTCTCTGTCTCTCTATCTCCCTCTCTCTCTCTCTCTCTCTCTGGTCTCTCTCTCTCTCTCTCTCTCTCTGGTCTCTCTCTCTCTCTCTCTGGTCCCTCTCCAGCTCTCTATCTCTTCTTGGCCTCTCATATCCCAAGCTGTCTCCATAAACTTTCTCCCTAATTGTAAGAGGCCAGAAGTCTCTGGAACATGAAGCCATTTATTATTACCTTACCAGAAATCTTCATCATCTTCATAATCTCCCAGAATTCATCGTCATGTTCATAATCTCGCCTGGGAACTGGAGAGCTTTTCAGATGGCTCATCGTTTAAACAAACACAGATGCATGCTATACACACACACGAGTACGGTTAATTCACACACACACGTGCACGCACGCACACACGCACACAGGCAAATACACCCTGGTGTTGAGAGAGGCTCGAAGCTTACTTACAGCTGAAGTCGTAAGTTTACATACACCTTAGCAAAATACATTTAAACTCCGTTTTTCACAATTCCTGACATTTAATCATAGTAAAAAATTCCCTGTTTTAGGTGAGTTAGGATCACCCCTTTATTTTAAGAATGTGAAATGTCAGAATAATAGTAGAGAGAATTATTTATTTCAGCTTTTATTTCTTTCATCACATTCCCAGTGGGTCAGAAGTTCACATACACTCAATTAGTATTTGGTAGCATTGCCTTTAAATTGTTTAACTTGGGTCAAGCGCTTTGGGTAGCCTTCCACAAGCTTCCCACAATAAGTTGGGTGAAGATTGACCCATTCCTCCTGACAGAGCTGGTGTAACTGAGTCAAGTTTGTGGGCCTCCTCGTTCGCACACGCTTTTTCAGTTCTGCCCACATATTTTCTATAGGATTGAGGCTTTGTGATGGCCAGTCCAATACCTTGAAGTTTCTTGAATATATCCACATAATCTTCCTCCCTCATGATGCCATCTATTTTGTGAAGTGCACCAGTCCCTCCTGCAGCAAAGCACCCCCACAGCATGATTCTGCCACCCCCGTGCTTCATTTTTGGGATGGTGTTCTTCGTCTTGCAAACCTCCCCCATTTTCCTCCAAACATAACGATGGTCAATATGGCCAAACAGTTATATTTTTGTTTCATCAGACCAGAGGACATTCCTCCAAAAGTAAGATATTTTTCCACATGTGCAGTTGCAAACCGTAGTCTGTCTTTTTTTACGGCAGTTTTGGAGCAGTGGCTTCACACGTGCTGAGCGGCCTTTCAGGTTATGTCGATATAGGGCTCGTTTTACTGTGGTTATAGATGCTTTTGTACCTGACAGAACGTGTCTCCTTCCTGAGCGGTATGACGGCTGGTCCCATGGTGTTTCAACTTGCGTACTATTGTTTGTATAGATGAACGCGGTACCGTCAGGCGTTTGGAAATTGCTCCCAAGGATGAACCAGACTTAGTCTACTATTTTTCTTCTGAGGTCTTGGCTGATTTCTTTTGATTTTCCCATGATGTCAAGCAAAAAGGCACTGAGTTTGAAGGTAGGCCTTGAAATATATCCACAGGTACACCTCCAATTGACCCAAATTATGTCAATTGGTCTATCAGAAGCTTCTAATGTCATGACATTATTTTCTGGAATTTTCCAAGCTGTTTAAAGGCACAGTCAACTTAGTGTATGCAAACATCTGACCCACTGGAATTGTGATACAGTGAATTATAAGTGAAATAATCTGTCTGTAAGAAAATGCACAAAGTAGATGTCCTAACCAACTTGCCAAAACTACAGTTTTTTAACAAGAAATTTGTGGAGTGTTTGAGAAACGAGTTTTAATGTCTCCAAACTAAGTGTATGTAAACTTCCGACCTCAACCGACTTTCAGAATACTAAAACAGGGCCAAAGGATATGTGGAGATGATGCCTGTCTGTCTCAGCTCGTCATCATGGCTGGCTCAGCGTTTCATCTGGTCTCTGGCTGTCTCAGCTCGTCATCATGGCTGGCTCAGCTCTTCATCCAGTATCTGGCTGTCTCAGCTTGTCATCATGGCTGGCTCAGCTCTTCATCTGGTCTCTGGCTGTCTCAGCTCGTCATCATGGCTGGCTCAGCTCTTCATCCAGTCTCTGGCTGTCTCAGCTTGTCATCATGGCTGGCTCAGCTCTTCGTCCGGTCTCTGGCTGGCTGGCTCAGCTCGTCATCTCTGGCTGGCTCATCATGGCTGGCTCTTCATCCGGTCTCTGGCTGTCTCAGCTCGTCATCATGGCTGGCTCAGCTCTTCATCCGGTCTCTGGCTGTCTCAGCTCGTCATCATGGATGGCTCAGCTCTTCATCCAGTCTCTGGCTGTCTCAGCTTGTCATCATGGCTGGCTCAGCTCTTCATCCGGTCTCTGGCTGTCTCAGCTCGTCATCATGGCTGGCTCAGCTCTTCATCCGGTCTCTGGCTGTCTCAGCTCGTCATCATGGCTGGCTCAGCTCTTCATCTGGTCTCTGGCTGTCTCAGCTCGTCATCATGGCTGGCTCAGCTCTTCATCTGGTCTCTAGCTGTCACACCAAAACAACAGTCTCAGCTCTTCATCTGCGCACCGCACAGAACCAAGTGCTTTGTTATTCCATTTCAACTCTCTATTCTACCATTGTACTGAGCCTAGGCAGCTCTCTCTGATGGATATGAATGATAGGCTCAAAGCTTAACTCTAAATTGAAGTATTTTGCGACGGTAAAGAATGTGGATCTGGTACTTATGATAAGATCACTGATTGGTTAAGGTACATGCCTTGTAAAAGCGTAGGAAGTGGACAATGCACAGATAACAGTTTAGGATACTATGCACAGGTAATCGTGTTGCAGACTCACTCATAAATAACCTTAGACTTGATCATTTACCAGCTATTGTGTGAAAAAACATGGACTAAATCCGATTAACATTTAAATTGCGAGGCTATTTAAATAATCAGAACAAACGTCTACAATCAGCAGTCATTGTGATTAATTGTGATTGTCTGACTAGGGTTTCTGCCAAGTTGAATGACAACCAATTTGGAAGGTTATTTGTTATTAAGTGTCACAGAAAGGCACAGGTGAGAGTGAAGCGCCATCGGAAAAGGTTTTTATCCGGGTGTTTAAAATTGGCTTTGAGCGTTGAACATGCTAATGTGAATCTGATTCCAAAAGGTACAGATTTGATTGTACAATTTGATTGTAATGTTCTGGCTTTTAAAATGTGATTGGCTTTTAGTATGCCGTTATTTTCCCCAGGTGCCTATCATTTTCTATTTCATTGATTTTCTTTATGACAAGGGAGTCAAAAAATGGCTCATTCCATTTAGTTGAATGTTAATCTAATCTACGGTACCAAGTGATACAACCTATCTCAATGGAAGGAGTATGGATCTCATTTCAAAGGATTTCAGTCCGCCTCCTGAACTAAAAGAGAATATTATCCTTTTGATTACAGTACATAATCTTCACTCTTTAAATCGAATTTAGTCATAGCAAAGACCGCACTTAGTTTCCAAGGGAAACCGGGACGGGCAGAAGATTTCCAAATATCAACCCGTATAGAATGTCCTGGTCCCATGTGGACTAATGACATAGTAATAATATCATCTACTGAGCTACACCCTTAAAGGTCATGACCTATTCCTTCCCCTACTTCACGCTTAGAGGACCTGGCCTCTTCCTGTCCCTTCCCCTACTTCACCCTTAGAGGACCTGGTCTCTTCCTGTCCCTTCCCCTACTTCACCCTTAGAGGACCTGGTCTCTTCCTGTCCCTTCCCCTACTTCACCCTTAGAGGACCTGGCCTCTTCCTCTCCCTTCCCCTACTTCACTCTTATTGGTAATGACATGGCTTCTTCCTGTCCCCTACTTTCAGTCCTCACCTGCCTTTCATATTCCACAGACGTTTAGCGCTACGTTCAGCGTTGAGTTTCGCGTTGAGTTCAACATTAAGTTCAGTATTGAGTTCGGCATTAACGTCAGCATTACGTTCAGCATTGATTTCAGCACTGAGTTCAGCACTGAGTTCAGCACTGAGTTCAGCACTGAGTTCAGCACTGAGTTCAGCATTGAGTTCAGCACTGAGTTCAGCATTAAGTTCAGCACTGAGTTCAGCACTGAGTTCAGCACTGAGTTCAGCACTGAGTTCAGCACTGAGTTCAGCACTGAGTTCAGCACTGAGTTCAGCACTGAGTTCAGCACTGAGTTCAGCATTAAGTTCAGCACTGAGTTCAGCACTGAGTTCAGCACTGAGTTCAGCACTGAGTTCAGCACTGAGTTCAGCACTGAGTTCAGCACTGAGTTCAGCACTGAGTTCAGCACTGAGTTCAGCATTGAGTTCAGCATTGAGTTCAGCATTGAGTTAAGCACTGAGTTAAGCACTGAGTTCAGCATGACGTTCAGCATTAAGTTCAGCATTGAGTTCAGCACTGAGTTCAGCATTGAGTTCAACATTAAGTTCGTCATTAAGTTCTGCTTTGAGTTCAGCACTGAGCTCAGCACTGAGTTCAGCATTGAGTTCAACATTAAGTTCGTCATTAAGTTCTGCTTTGAGTTCAGCACTAAGTACAGCATTAACTACAGCATTGAGTTCAGCATTGAGGTCAGAACTGAGTTCAGCACTGAGTTAAGCACTGAGTTAAGCACTGAGTTAAGCACTGAGTTAAGCACTGAGTTAAGCATTGAGTTCAGCACTGAGTTCAGCACTGAGTTAAGCACTGAGTTAAGCACTGAGTTCAGCACTGAGTTCAGCACTGAGTTAAGCACTGAGTTCAGCACTGAGTTCAGCACTGAGTTAAGCACTGAGTTCAGCACTGAGTTAAGCACTGAGTTAAGCACTGAGTTAAGCACTGAGTTAAGCACTGAGTTCAGCACTGAGTTCAGCGTTGAGTTAAGCACTGAGTTAAGCACTGGGTTAAGCACTGGGTTAAGCACTGAGTTAAGCACTGAGTTCAGCACTGAGTTCAGCACTAAGTACAGCATTAACTACAGCATTGGGTTCAGCATTGAGGTCAGAACTGAGTTCAGCACAGAGTTCAGCGTTGAGTTAAGCACTGAGTTATGCACTGAGTTAGCGTTGACTTAACGTTGAGTTCAGCACTGAGTTCAGCGTTGACTTAACGTTGAGTTCAGCACTGAGTTCGGCACTGAGTTCAGCACTGAGTTCGGCACTGAGTTCGGCACTGAGTTCAGCATTGATCTCAGCATTAATTTCCGCATTGTGTTCAGCATTGAGTTCGGCATTTGAGTTAGGCATTTGAGTTTTGCATTTTTTTCCGGCACTGAGTTCAGAAAGTAAGGCCTGGACGAACACAAGCTTCTCTAATCTTTTTTTCTCTGTTTTACTTTTTCTCTGTCAGCATCTCTTACCATGTGTTGACCCACCCTGGAGTAATTAGAATAAGTCTGTTCTCTTTAGTGATCTAATAAAGTCTGCTTTTTACAGAAAGCGCCCACCCAAACAGCTTCTGTCTCCAAGCCTGCTGAACAAAATGGCTACAAGGACTGTCTGCATTGAACATTCTTTTTATTGCTTTGTTTTTTGCACTGACTCTATACAGACTCTACACACACAGTCCTACACACACACTGACTCTATACAGACTCTACACACACAGTCCTACACACACACTGACTCTATACTGACTCTATACAGACTCTACACACACTGACTCTATACAGACTCTACACACACTGACTCTATACAGACTCTACACACTGACTCTATACAGACTCTACACACTGACTCTATACAGACTCTACACACACTGACTCTATACAGACTCTATACAGACTGACTCTATACAGACTCTACACACACTGACTCTATACAGACTCTACACACACAGTCCAACACACACATGGACTCTATACAGACTCTACACACACACTGACTCTATACAGACTCTACACACACACTGACTCTATACAGACTCTATACACACTGACTCTATACAGACTCTACACACACTGACTCTATACAGACTCTATACAGACTCTATACAGACTCTACACACACTGACTCTATACAGACTCTATACACACTGACTCTATACAGACTCTACACACACTGACTCTATACATACAGACTCTACACACACTGACTCTATACAGACTCTACACACACAGTCCTACACACACACTGACTCTATACAGACTCTACACACACTGACTCTATACAGACTCTAAACATACACACACACTGACTCTATACAGACTCTACACACACAGTCCTACACACACACTGACTCTATACAGACTTTAAACACACTGACTCTATACAGACTCTACATACACTGACTCTATACAGACTCTACACACACTGACTCTATACAGACTCTACACACTGACTCTATACATACTCTACACACACACTGACTCTATACAGACTCTACACACACTGACTCTATACAGACTCTACACACTGACTCTATACATACTCTACACACACACTGACTCTATACAGACTCTACACACACTGACTCTATACAGACTCTACACACAAACAGACTCACACACACTGACTCTATACAGACTCTACACACACAGTCCTACACACACACTGACTCTATACAGACTCTACACACACTGACTCTATACAGACTCTACACACACTGACTCTATACAGACTCTACACACACTGACTCTATACAGACTCTACACACTGACTCTATACATACTCCAACACACACTGACTCTATACAGACTCTACACACACTGACTCTATACAGACTCTACACACACTGACTCTATACAGACTCTACACACACACTGACTCTATACAGACTCTACACACACACTGACTCTATACAGACTCTATACACACTGACTCTATACAGACTCTACACACACTGACTCTATACAGACTCTATACAGACTCTATACAGACTCTACACACACTGACTCTATACAGACTCTATACACACTGCCTCTATACAGACTCTACACACACTGACTCTATACATACAGACTCTACACACACTGACTCTATACAGACTCTACACACACACTGACTCTATACAGACTCTATACACACTGACTCTATACAGACTCTACACACTGACTCTATACAGACTCTATACAGACTCTACACACACTGACTCTATACAGACTCTATACACACTGACTCTATACAGACTCTACACACACTGACTCTATACATACAGACTCTACACACACTGACTCTATACAGACTCTATACAGACTCTACACACACTGACTCTATACAGACTCTACAAACATAGTCCTACACACACACTGACTCTATACAGACTCTACACACACTGACTCTATACAGACTCTACACACACTGACTCTATACAGACTCTAAACATACACACACACTGACTCTATACAGACTCTACACACACAGTCCTACACACACACTGACTCTATACAGACTTTAAACACACTGACTCTATACAGACTCTACATACACTGACTCTATACAGACTCTACAAACACTGACTCTATACAAACTCTACACACTGACTCTATACATACTCTACACACACACTGACTCTATACAGACTCTACAAACACTGACTCTATACAGACTCTACACACTGACTCTATACATACTCTACACACACACTGACTCTATACAGACTCTACACACACTGACTCTATACAGACTCTACACACACTGACTCTATACAGACTCTACACACACTGACTCTATACAGACTCTACACACACAGTCCTACACACACACTGACTCTATACAGACTCTACACACACTGACTCTATACAGACTCTACACACACTGACTCTATACAGACTCTAAACATACACACACAGTGACTCTATACAGACTCTACACACACTGACTCTATACACACTGACTCTAAACAGACTCTATACACACTGACTCTAGACAGACTCTACACACACTGACTCTATACAGACTCTACACACACTGACTCTATACAGACTCTATACAGACTCTACACACACTGACTCTATACAGACTCTACACACACTGACTCTATACAGACTCTACACACTGACTCTATACATACTCTACACACACTGACTCTATACAGACTCTACACACACAGTCCTACACACACACTGACTCTATACAGACTCTACACACACAGTCCTACACACACACTGACTCTATACTGACTCTATACAGACTCTACACACACTGACTCTATACAGACTCTAAACATACACACACACTGACTCTATACAGACTCTACACACACTGACTCTATACAGACTCTACACACACTGACTCTATACAGACTCTAAACATACACACACACTGACTCTATACAGACTCTACACACACTGACTCTATACACACTGACTCTAAACAGACTCTATACACACTGACTCTAGACAGACTCTACACACACTGACTCTATACAGACTCTATACAGACTCTACACACACTGACTCTATACAGACTCTACACACACTGACTCTATACAGACTCTATACACACTGACTCTATACAGACTCTACACACACTGACTCTATACAGACTCTACACACAGTCCAACACACACTGACTCTATACAGACTCTACACACACTGACTCTATACATACTCTACACACACTGACTCTATACAGACTCTACACACACGGACTCTATACAGACTCTACACACACAGTCCTACACACACACTGACTCTATACAGACTCTATACACACTGACTCTATACAGACTCTACACACACTGACTCTATACAGACTCTATACACACTGACTCTATACTGACTCTATACACACTGATTCTATACAGACTCTACACACACTGACTCTATACAGACTCTACACACACTGACTCTATACAGACTCTACACACACACTGACTCTATACAGACTCTACACACACTGACTCTATACAGACTCTATACACACTGACTCTATACAGACTCTACACACACTGACTCTATACAGACTCTACACACACACTGACTCTATACAGACTCTACACACACAGTCCAACACACACTGACTCTATACAGACTCTACACACACTGACTCTATACAGACTCTACACACACAGTCTCTATACAGACTCTACACACACTGACTCTATACAGACTCTACACACACAGTCCTACACACACACACACACACACACACACACACACACACACACACACACACACACACACACACACACACACACACACACACACACACACACACACACACACACACACACACACACTAACACTGGAACTGCCCCTGTATATAACTACTGACCCTGGAACTGTCCATGTATATAGCTACTGACCCTGGAACTGTCCCTGTATATAGCTACTGACCCTGGAACTGTCCCTGTATATAACTACTGACCCTGGAACTGTCCCTGTATATATCTACTGACCCTGTATATAACTACTGTCCCAGGAACTGTCCCTGTATATAACTACTGACCCTGGAAATGTCCCTGTATATAACTACTGACCCTGGAACTGTCCCTGTATATAACTACTGACCCTGGAACTGTCCCTGTATATAACTACTGACCCTGGAACTGTCCCTGTATATAACTTCTGACCCTGGAACTGTCCCTGTATATAACTACTGACCCTGGAACTGTCCCTGTATATAACTACTGACCCTGGAACTGTCCCTGTATATAACTACTGACCCTGGAACTGTCCCTGTATATAACTACTGACCCTGGAACTGTCCCTGTATATAACTACTGACCCTGGAACTGTCCCTGTATATAACTACTGACCCTGGAACTGTCCCTGTATATAACTACTGACCCTGGAACTGTCCCTGTATATAACTACTGACCCTGGAACTGTCCCTGTATATAACTACTGACCCTGGAACTGTCCCTGTATATAACTACTGACCCTGGAACTGTCCCTGTATATAACTACTGACCCTGGAACTGTCCATGTATATAACTACTGACCCTGGAACTGTCCCTGTATATAACTACTGACCCTGGAACTGTCCCTGTATATAACTTCTGACCCTGGAACTGTCCCTGTATATAACTACTGACCCTGGAACTGTCCCTGTATATAACTACTGACCCTGGAACTGTCCCTGGAACGGTTCCTGTATATAGCTACTGACCCTGGAACTGTCCATGTATATAACTACTGACCCTGGAACTGTCCCTGTATATAACTACTGACCCTGGAACTGTCCCTGTATATAACTTCTGACCCTGGAACTGTCCCTGTATATAACTACTGACCCTGGAACTGTCCCTGTATATAACTACTGACCCTGGAACTGTCCCTGGAACGGTTCCTGTATATAGCTACTGACCCTGGAACTGTCCATGTATATAACTACTGACCCTGGAACTGTCCCTGTATATAACTACTGACCCTGGAACTGTCCCTGTATATAACTTCTGACCCTGGAACTGTCCCTGTATATAACTACTGACCCTGGAACTGTCCCTGTATATAACTACTGACCCTGGAACTGTCCCTGTATATAACTACTGACCCTGGAACTGTCCCTGTATATAACTTCTGACCCTGGAACTGT
>NC_088398.1:79166916-79304416 GCF_034236695.1 Oncorhynchus nerka
TCAGGCCGTCTCTGTGTGTACAGGTGCTTTCGGGTGTGTGTGTGTGTGTGTGTGTGTGTGCAGGTGCTTTCCGGTGTGTGTGTGTGTGTGTGCAGGCGCTTCCCGGTGTGTGTGTGTGTGTGACTAAGGAAATTGCGCTCAGTTGAAGACACACGCCTACTCTTCAGATCACACAGAGGACGTTACCTCAGAGGACACTCACACAAGTCCGATAATGAAATTACACCCTTCTATCAGCACTGTGTCCAACAGGAGATTTAGAGCCAAGAAAGAGGACACTCACACAGTCCTGAGGGGAAGTTATCTCAGAGGACACTCACACAGTCCCGAGAGGAAGTTAGCTAGAGGATACTCACAGTCCTGAGGGGAAGTTATCTCAGAGGACACTCATACAGTCCCGAGAGGAAGTTAGCTAGAGGATACTCACAGTCCTGAGGGGAAGTTATCTCAGAGGACACTCACACAGTCCCGAGAGGAAGTTATCTCAGAGGACACTCACACAGTCCCGAGAGGAAGTTAGCTAGAGGATACTCACAGTCCTGGGAGGAAGTTAGCTCAGAGGACACTCACACAGTCCTGAGAGGAAGTTATAGCTCAGAGGACACTCACACAGTCCTGAGAGGAAGTTAGCTCAGAGGACACTCACACAGTCCTGAGAGGAAGTTAGCTCAGAGGACACTCACACAGTCCTGAGAGGAAGTTAGCTCAGAGGACACTCACAGTCCTGAGAGGAAGTTAGCTCAGAGGCCTTTTCTCTCAGACTCAGACTATACAGGTTTGGTAGGTCAGACACGACAACTCTATACTGTATTTACAACTATTAATTCAGGCTCTGATGAAGAAGTAATGTGCTCTATTGTAGATTCTTTCCCCAGTTGCATTTAATTGGCTCCTTGGTACAAGAACGTGCTTTTAATTGGCTCCTTGGTAAGAGAACATGGTTTTAATTGTGCCTGAAGGACCTACAACCTTTTTTTTCAGATAAAGTCCCACAGAGAAACTTGCCAAATGGGAATCAGTTCATTCCTTAAACATTGTCTGAGCAGCACAAATAAATATAATTTATATATTCACCATTGTAAGGATTAAAAATGTTACACACAATCATCTTGTGTGTAACAAAGAGAGAGAGAGAGAGAGAGAGAGAGAGAGAGAGAGAGAGAACACATCTCATATTTTCATTTTGGTTCACGTTTTGCACGTGTGCATACAGATGCCAGTACAGCTGTTTGGTGGATTATCAAGAAAGGTCTGAAAATCATAATTTCTTTTTTAGGTTCGGTGAAGGAAAAAAAGAAAAAAAGAATCCTCACCACCGGGCACATTTCTTCTAAGTGGTTGAATCTTAGATTGACTAGAGCTACTGTTTGTCGTCAATATGATTGTTGTGTGTTACCATTTTGTTGATTTCTCCCATGGGTGGCTTGGTGTTTTCCCCCGAAAACGTTCAATATCCCAAATTATGTAAAAAAAAAAGTGTCTCATGAGTTCTCAGACTCAGACCTCCTAGTATCTCACTAGTTCTCAGACCTCCTAGTATCTCACTAGTTCTCAGACCTCCTAGTATCTCACTAGTTCTCAGACCTCCTAGTATCTCACTAGTTCTCAGACCTCCTAGTATCTCACTAGTTCTCAGACTTCCTAGTATCTCACTAGTTCTCAGACTCAGACCTCCTGGTATCTCATGTTCAGACTAATGCCATATTTTTTTTTCAGTGAGTTTCTCCAATAATTAATGCATTCATAGCAACCCTTTCTATATTTTTACACTACATTACTTCAATGATATCAGAATATAATATGTAGTTTTACTCACAGCCATTGAACACAACATTAATTCCTTCTGTAGTATTCTGTGTGAGCTAGGGCGCTAGTGGGTGTGTGCTGTGCTGTAATGCATGCAATGTTTGACATGGAAGCAATGTTTGTTTGTAATTAAAACAGAAGCGAACACAACTGTTAGGAAGCAATCCATTAAACAGACATAGGGGCTGTAAGCGCTTGAATATTAACCTCATTTTTGAAAAGCAGGCTTCTCAACTACCGCAGGACATCTACTGTGACGGGATGAACTTCTCATCTGCTTATCCCTCTCTTCTTTTCAATTCAAACTTTATTCGTCACGTGCGCCAAATATAACACGTGTAGACCTTACAGTGAAATTATTATTTTACAAGCCCTTAATTAACCAACATTGCAGTTTTGTGAGAAAAAAAAATAGATGGAAAATAAATTACAATAACATATAATTGAAGAGCAGCAGTAAAATAACAGTAGCGAGGCTATATACAGGGGGGGGGGGGGGGGGTACCGGTACTGAGTCAAAGTGCGGGGGCACATCTTAACCGTGTTAAAACGTCTTTCATTATTGCTCTCTGTCTCCAAATGAAGTTATCCTCCCTTACTATTTTACATGGATGGAAATGGGATGCGTCAGCAGGAAGTACACATATCCCTTGTGCAACACTGCTATGACAGATTCATTGGATTAAGGACTGCATTTAGCATAGATTAGGTACTGGAGGGGGACCCAGGCATTAGGTGCTGTTTCGTCGGACCATGGGGGTGGTTTAGTTGATGATAAATGTGAAGTGCTGCTTTTGACAGGCACTCGATGGCTTCGGTTCAGTCGACATCTCTTTGTTCAAGCCAAGGTAGCTAATAGTAAGTAGTTAGCTATGTTAGCTAACGTCTAGCTAGCCATTTTAGCTAACGTTTAGCTAGCTATGTTAGCCAACAAGTGTTTTTTCCTGCTGCTTGATGAGCCGTTCTCTGGAGTGCTAGTTTTTGCAACACCCCTCGGTATCCTTTCCAGACAGATAGTGCAGTGGTAATCAGTCTGGTAATTACGACTCTAGCTATCATTTGAAGAGGTCTGCTAAAAAACAGGTTCAATTAAAAGTCTAAATTGAAACAGATTTTTTTGTCCAGGAGGAGGCATCAGAATCTGGGTGGTTCTGGGAATCTTTGGACCATACTTGGCCTAGAGTCAGGTGGGTTCTGTGGGTTTGATGTTTGAGGTACTGGATCATTCACAGAGATTCAAACCCCCCCATGCACCGTCCAGCTGTTATCTGGCCTAGAAGTCAACCTTGAAGTAGACTGGCTGGACACCTAGCATAACTCTACTCTGGAGGGCGAGGAGAGAGGAGAGACAAAAGATGACAGAGGACAGAGGAGAGAGGACAGAGGACAGAGGAGAGGAGATTACAGGGTGTGGGTCAGATGTTAGTACTAAAACCATTCTAATAGAGATGCAATTGACTTTAACTCTGTTAAACGCTGGTAGCATTGACATATTCTGGGTCATACAGGATCTATCATGCAGGATCTATCATGCAGGATCTATCATACAGGATCTATGCTGAACCAACACTCCATCACCTTGATCACTCATGTTCTTGGTAATCAGGTTGTTCTCTGTGGTTCCCATTGGGGGGGTGGATTCCAGTCCATTCCAGGGAGCTATCAAAGCAACATGTGATTAGGTTAGTGAGGTTTAGTGAGGGTTGGGTTAGTGAGGGTTAGTGAGGGTTAGGGTTAGCAAAGCAACATGCGATAAGGTTAGGGAGGGTTAGGGAGGGTTTGTGAGGGTTAGTGAAGGTTAGGGTTAGTGAGGGTTAGTGAGGGTTAGGGTTAGCAAAGCAACATGCGATAAGGTTAGTGAGGGTTAGGGGGGGTTAGGGAGGGTTAGTGAGGGTTAGTGAGGGTTCGTGAAGATTAGTGAGGGTTAGTGAGGGTTAGTGAGGTTAGGGAGGGTTAGTGAGGGTTAGTGAGGGTTAGGGAGGGTTAGTGAGGGTTAGGGAGGGTTAGTGAGGGTTAGGTTAGCAAAGCAACATGTGATTAGCTTAGTGAGGTTTAGTGAGGGTTAGTGAGGTTTAGTGAGGGTTAGTGAGGGTTAGTGAGGGTTAGTGAGGGTTAGGGAGGGAAAAGCAACATGCGATAAGGTTAGGAAGGGTTAGGGAGGGTTAGTGAGGGTTAGGGATAGGGTACATGTGATATTGTTAACATGCGATAGGGTGAACATGCGATAGGGTACATGTGATAATGTTAACATGCGATAGGGTGAACATGCGATAGGGTACATGTGATAATGTTAACGTGGGATAGGGTACATGTGATAATGTTAACGTGGGATAGGGTGAACATGTGATAATGTTAACATGGGATAGGGTACATGTGATAACGTTAACATGCGATAGGGTGAACATGCGATAGGGTACATGTGATAATGTTAACATGGGATAGGGTACATGTGATAACGTTAACATGCGATAGGGTGAACATGCGATAGGGTACATGTGATAATGTTAACATGCGATAGGGTGAGCGTGCGATAGCAGCAGAGCTTTTGAGAGCACATGAAAAGGACAGGGGCACATAGGAAATATATAATTAAATACAATTATCATAATAGGAAATGTATTAGACCATCAAAGAGATTGTAATCTTTTCAATTTGCTAAGTGTTGAGTGTTCTTTGAACTAACTTTTTTAATAAAGACGACCTTTCCCACGACCTTCATGTCATCTCAAAACATAACTCTTAGCTAAGAGATATTGGCAGATTAGTCATATTCAAATCCAATGTTTTAATGATATAATTTCTTTTAGTTTATATATATATATAATTAGGCAGCCTGACCTCCCTGGCTGAATGCTATTAAGAAACTCAATAACGGCAGATTAATTTAATCTCCCTCTCAAATGAAAACATATCTACTTTAATCCTGCAAAGTTATTTCCTTTTTCTTCTGTGTCACTGCCTGTGGCTCCACGGTGAACTCACTCATTAAAAACAAAAACGTTCCTTTTTTTTTTATTTCTCGACTTGAAGACATAAATAATTTAGTTTTTTTGTTGTTTTTGTGCCAAGTAGTGAACGTTGAAATAACCGAAGACATATTCGGGCACATAAAGAAGAGCTAGGAGAGCATCGGAGCTAATCTGTTTTGTGAGTGAGGAAAGAGAAGAGAATTAAAGCATGCTACACTAAACACTCTGCGGTGGAGCTGCTGGGTATTCATGTCAGCTACATTGTTTTGCCAGTGCTGTGCAGTGAACTAAACTGGGACGGGTATATTCCCAGACAGATGGGGAAAGCAATACTCACAGATACACAGAGTGATGTGTTTTGAGGCCAACGTGTAATGATACAGAGACAACAGTGAGACAACAGTGAGACAGAGACTGGTAAACAGACTGCTGTAGTAACATAATGATACATAGACAACAGTGAGACAACAGTGAGACAGAGACTGGTAAACAGACTGCTCTAGTAACATAATGATACATAGACAACAGTGAGACAGAGACTGGTAAACAGACTGCTGTAGTAACATAATGATACATAGACAACAGTGAGACAGAGACTGGTAAACAGACTGCTCTAGTAACATAATGACACATAGACAACAGTGAGACAGAGACTGGTAAACAGACTGCTCTAGTAACATAATGATACATAGACAACAGTGAGACAGAGACTGGTAAACAGACTGCTGTAGTAACATAATGATACATAGACAACAGTGAGACAGAGACTGGTAAACACGTGGATGTGTTCAGTGAACTATACTGACCAAAAATGCATTTAGAAAACGCAAGAAGTAAAGTGTTGGTCCCACGTTTCATGAGATGAAATTAAAAGATCCCTGATATTTTCCAAATGCACAGAAGCTTATTTCCCTCAAATGTTTTGTGTACACATTTGTTAACATCTCTGATAGAGAGCATTTCTCAAGATAATACATCCATCTGAAAGGTGTGGCATATCAAGAAGCTGATTAAACAGCACGATCATTACACAGGTGCACCTTGTGCTGGGAACAATAAAAGGCAACTCTAAAATGTGCAGTTTTGTTATACAACACAATGCCACAGATGGCTCAAGTTTTGAGGGAGCGTGATATTAGCATGCTGACTGTAGGAATGTCCACCAGAGCTGTTGCCAGAGAATGTAATGTTAATTTATGTACCATAAGCCGCCTCCAACGTCCAACTGGCCTCAAAACCGCAGACCACATGTAACCACGTCAGCCCAGGACCTCCACATCCGCAGACCACATGTAACCACGTCAGCCCAGGACCTCCACATCCACAGACCACATGTAACCACGTCAGCCCAGGACCTCCACATCCACAGACCACATGTAACCACGTCAGCCCAGGACCTCCACATCCTGCTTCTTCACCTGCGGGATCGTCTGAGACCAGCCACCAGGACAGCTGATAAAACTGACGAGTATTTATGTCTGTAATAAATCCCTTTTGTGGAGGGAAACTCATTCTGATTGGCTGGGCCTGGCTCCCAAGTGGGTGGGCCTATGCCTTCCCAGGTCCACCCATGGCTGTGGCCCTGCCCAGTCATGTGAAATCCATAGATTAGGGCCTAATTCATTTATTTTGATTGACTGATTTCCTTATTTGAACTGTAACTCAGTAAAATCATTGATGCATGTTGAGTTTCTATTTTTGTTCAGTATTTTTTATATCTACTCATACCTATGTGAGTGCTTCTATTTTGCCCCTAAATGCACACACACACACACACACACACACACACAGGCTTTGCACTACATCAACAGCAGATATGCCGGTCGTCAACAAATACTTGTCTCCGGTTACCATTCCTTTCTTATATCCCTGATTTATTTGGGTTAAATTATGCTGTCCACAGCTGCTTTTTTTTCCTCTTAATAATTTACCAGTGTGCTGCGCAATGTCTCCAGAGAGGGCTGCATTAGATTCAATTTCAGGCTCACGTCAGGCAAATTTAGGGCAGTCATGCAGATGCTTCCTGGAGACCTGTATGAAGCAGACTGTGTGACTGTGTGAGAGAGACTGTGTGCCAGTGTATTCGCGTGCGTGTGTTCGTGCGTTTTGTAGATCTATTGCATAAGTGTGTATGTCGTAGCTCTGAGCCAGAAGCCTCCATCCCCTCCTGTGCTCTGAGGCCATCCACGTCAGTTTCATTAGTCCGCTCTAGCAGCAGATTGTCTGGAGTAATTCAGAATTAATTGCATGGTTTTACGGGAGTTGCTTCAACAGGGCTCCCATATGGCGCTGTGCACAGTCAAGTGGAGTAGCAACTGACAGCAGAATGATGCAGTCATAACTTTTTAACTTGTTATATATCTTCAAAACCCCAGAACACATTTAGGCAAAGGCACTGCAACACAGGCTAGTTGAACCAGTCTGCTCACGTTACTGTGTCATAAATTGACTACTGCACATTGACTCTCACTCACTCAAGCCACTGCATGTATCCGGGGACTTGCATGTCAAAAGGCAGACAGCAGACACAAGAAGACGGGCCTAATTTATAAACGTTGCCTACATTTTAAACTAAATAATGAGCCATTTATGAAAAGACTGTTTAAGCATGAAAATATTGAGATTTATAAACTTGGTGCACAACGCATGTTTCCTGTTATAAATCAGACCTGTCGTAAAACTGTATCAGCGTAAATGAGCATTATAACTCTGAATGAAAAACGGCCATCATTCACCTTTTATGGTGAAAATAACGCCCTCATTTGCTATATACTTTGGAAGTATTGGAATTAGGCCAAGACAGTAGGCCATCTAAAGGAAAAAGCAATTGTGAACATGATCAAATGTATTTGGTGTTGGCAGAATGTTTTCTTGCTGTATCTGACCTTTCCTGGAAGACAAAAAAAAAACAATTGTTGTGATCCCTGTAAACAGATCGTTTGAATTAAAAAATGTTTTGCAAATAAAGAAAGTATTATATATATATATATATATATATATATAATATGTGTTTAACTACAGTAGACCTACTTACAGTGGTAGCCTACACACTTCAATGCAAACCATCAACTGTCTGTTCACCTTTAAAAATTGTACTGCCTTTCGGATGCATAGAGAGATACCTTTAAATTAAAATAGCCTATAAAATAAGCCCCAATTAAATGAGAGATGTGCATTGTTGTATGTCCACTTTGGAAATATGATCTCATCATAGCCAGAAAAGTGAAGGATTTTATTCTGCGATGTTGATGATATACAGTACATGTGTGCATTATGTATTGTGTTCATAAATGGAGATATGGTATATTGTATATGTATATATATAATATTGATATTACTCGAGACATTTGACATTACAGTGTTTAGACGTAAAGGGTGAACCCGTTTGTTACACTGTTAAACTGCACCTCGGATAGAATCGCATAGAGAAAAATACTTGAAATAACTTATATATTTAACACTGTGAAAGTGGGTCCAATGAAATGAGATAGAGGACGAACGGTAGCCTATATCGTCACTTGTTGTAGGCCTATAGGCTATTTCACAAGCATGAAACAATCACACGCAGAAAAAGGTGAGGAATTTATTCTGCAATGATCTTGTCTACTTGTCTATCCAGTGCAGTTGGGACAGCGGACAGTTGTGACTGAATGTATTACTGTCCTCCATGTTGTTAGTGTATGTAACATAATGTACGGTTTAAATGTGAATGATGTGAGAGTGTACAGTACGTGTATGTGACTATTTTAATGAAGGTGATGCCAAAGAAAGGATTCCAGCCTGGATGGACAGTCAAGTTTTATTCTAGTCTATTCTATTCTACAGCAATGAAATAATTCATAGACTGCATAGATTAAATGAATAGATTTTCGCTCTTCTCACTAAAAGCAAATGATTGCATCTTGTTACTATATTTCTACCATTTTTTTTATTTTTTGTTCTGAATAAGAGTGTCATCATATATTCCTGCACCAGGCTACTACTAGTATACTGTTGCCTTCTGGCAATGCAAGACTGCAACCAGTAGAAACTGTGGTCTAAAGTTTGTGAGACTATAAGCACATTCTCACTTGTCAACTTTTGCGTGAAAACGTTTGCGTGAAAACGTTTGCGTGAAAACTAACACAAACATGTTTTGGGGTATATTTTACACACACAACGAATATAAATTAGGCCTGGCGTGTACTCATCGCCATACAGCGTCAAGCTCTAATTCACTGCTATGAAACAAAAAAATCACTTTAGCGAAGAACTTTAGCGAAGAACTTTAGCGAAGCGTCACTGAGTCGGAGAAGGAATCTACAGACATTGATGTAAGGTCCTGAATTGAATTAGCTTCCATTTAGCTGTGCATTTTTAAAATATATATATACAGAAACCAGTGGATGCTTATCAGAGGAGGAAGGGGAGGACCATCCTCCTCAGTGAATGTCATAAAAAAAAGATTTTTTTTTGATAAAACTATAGTAAATATATTGACGTCATGAAATAATTGATTATAACACACTGTTTTGCAATGAAGGTCTACAGTAGCCTGAACAGCACTCTGTAGGCTGGAACCGTGGTGTAGACGGAGGAGTTCCCATTTTCCTCTGGGTATATTGACTTCAATACAAAATCTAGGAGGCTCGTGGCTCTCAACCCATGCCATAGACTTACACAGTAATTAAGACAACCTCCGGAGGACATCCTCCAACCTTTCAGAGCTCTTGTAGAATTAACTGACATGTTGTCCACCCAATTGAATGGATCAGAGAAATAATCTAGTACTGAAAGTATAAACTACAGTTAGCCAGCACCGCAGGTTTGGACAAATGAATGTATTCAAAGTGAAGGAGAAGCACGAGGAAAGAGAAAGAGCTATCTATATTTCAAATTGTTGTACTTTCACATCCCCTAACCTTAACCCTTTAACCTACCTCCTAACCTTAACCCTTTAATGTACCTCCTAACCTTAACCCTAACCCTAACCCTAACCCTAACCTTAACCCTAACCCTAACCTTAACCCTTTAACCTACCTCCTAACATTAACCCTAACCTTAACCATTTAACCTACCTACCTACCTCCTAACCTTAACATTTTAACCTCCCTCCAAACCTTAACCCTAACCTTAACCCTTTAACCTACCTACCTACCTCCTAACCTTAACATTTTAACCTACCTCCTAACCTTAACCCTTTAACCTATCTCCTAACCTTAACCCCTAACCCTAACCTTAACCCTAATCCTAACCTTAAACCTTTAACCTACCTCCTAACCCTAACCCTAACCCTAACCTTAACCCTAACCCTAACCTTAACCCTTTAACCTACCTCCTAACCTTAACCCTTTAACCTACCTCCTAACCTTAACCCTTTAACCTACCTCCTAACCTTAACCCTAACCCTAACCTTAACCCTAACCCTAACCTTAACCCTTTAACCTACCTCCTAACCTTAACCCTAACCTTAACCCTTTAACCTACCTACCTACCTCCTAACCTTAACCCTTTAACCTACCTCCTAACCTTAACCTTAACCCTAACCTTAACCCTTTAACCTACCTACCTACCTCCTAACCTTAACATTTTAACCTCCCTCCAAACCTTAACCCTAACCTTAACCCTAACCTTAACCCTTTAACCTACCTCCTAACCTTAACCCTTTAACCTACCTCCTAACCTTAACCCCTAACCCTAACCTTAACCCTAATCCTAACCTTAACCCTTTAACCTACCTCCTAACCCTAACCCTAACCCTAACCTTAACCCTAACCCTAACCTTAACCCTAACCTTAACCCTTTAACCTACCTCCTAACCTTAACCCTTTAACCTACATCCTAACCTTAACCCCTAACCTACCTCCTAACCTTAACCCTAACCCTAAACCTAACCTTAACCTTAACCCTAACCTTAACCCTAACCATAACCCTAACCTTAACCCTTTAACCTACCTCCTAACCTTAACCCCTAACCTACCTCCTAACCTTAACCCTTTAATCTTAACCCTAACCTTAACCTTAACCCTAACCTTAACCCTTTAACCTACCTCCTAACATTAACCCTAACCCTAACCCTAACCTTAACCCTTTAACCTACCTCCTAACCTTAACCCTAACCTTAACCCTTTAACCTACCTCCTAACCTTAACCCTAACCCTAACCTTAACCCTTTGACCTACCTCCTAACCTTAACCCTTTAACCCACCCCCTAACCTTAACCCCTAACCTACCTCCTAACCCTAACCCTAACCCTAACCTTAACCCTAACCCTAACCCTAACCCTAACCCTAACCCTAACCTTAACCCTAACCCTAACCTTAACCCTTTAACCTACCTACCTACCTCATAACCTTAACCCTTTAACCTACCCCCTAACCTTAACCCTAACCTTAACCCTTTAACCTACCTCCTAACCTTAACCCTATAACCTACCTCCTAACCTTAACCCTTTAACCTACCTCCTAACCTTAACCCTAACCCTAACCCTAACCTTAACCCTATAACCTACCCCCTAACCTTAACCCTAACCTTAACCCTTTAACCTACCCCCTAACCTTAACCCTTTAACCTATCCCCTAACCTTAACCCTTTAACCTACCCCCTAACCTTAACCCTAACCCTAACCCTAACCTTAACCCTTTCAGCTGACTCTTCCCCTAAACCTATCCTTAACCTTTTAACCTAACTCCTAAACTTTACCACTAACCCAAATCATAGCCAGCTATCTAATGTTAGCCACCTAGACATGTAGCTAGAATTCGAATATCAAATCAAATAAGATTTTATTTGTCACCTACACATTTTTAGACAGATGTTTTTGCAGGTGTAGCGAAATGCTTGTGTTTGTAGCTCCAACAGTACAGTAATATCTAAATAAATGCTTGTGTTTGTAGCTCCAACAGTACAGTAATATCTAACTAAATGCTTGTGTTTGTAGCTCCAACAGTACAGTAATATCTAACAATACACACAACCTAAAAGTTAAATCATGTAATTAAGGAATATATAAGTATTAGTATGAGCATTGCTGGAGTGGCATTGACTAAAATACAGTAGAAAAGCATACAGCAAATCACATGTATTTGTCACATACACGTGGTTAGCAGATGTTAATGCGAGTGTGCTTCTAGTTCCGACAATGCAGTAATAACCAACGAGTAATCTAACCTAACAATTCCAAAACTATTACCTTATACACACAAGTGTAAAGGGATAAAGAATATGTACATAAACATATATGAATGATTGATAGTACAGAACGGCATAGGCAAGATGCAGTAGATGGTATTGAGTACAGTATATACATATGAGATGAGTAATGTAGGGTATGTAAACAAAGTGGCATAGTTTAAAGTGGCTAGTGATACATGTATTACATAAAGATGCAGTAGATGATATAGAGTACAGTAGGAACGTGAAGCGAGGCAACCATCTCCATCTCTGTCAGCATATACATATGAGATGAGCAAAGCAAAAACATGTAAACATTATTAAAGTGAACTAGAGTTCCATTATTAAAGCGGCCAGTGATTTCAAGTCTATGTATAATGGGAAGCAGATAAAAGCTTCAGATAAAAGCTGTTTTTCAGTCTCTCGGTCTCCGCTTTGATGCATCTGTACTGACCTCGCCTTTTGGATGATAGCGGTGTTATTAGGCAGTAACTCGGGTGGTTGTTGTCCTTGATGATCTTTATGGCCTTCCTGTGACATCGGGTGCAATAGGTGTCATGGAGGGCAAGTAGTTTGCTCCCAGTAATGCTTTGGGCAGACCACACTACCCTCTGGAGAGCCCTGCAGTTGCCATACCATGCAGTGATACAGCCCAATAGGATGTTCTCAATTGTGCATCTGTTAAAGTTTGAGGGTTTTAGGTGCCAACCCAAATTTCTTCAGCCTGCTGAGGTTGCCTTTCAGATCTGCCTTTCAGATCGTAAGTCATGTCTACGCCAAGGAACTTGAAGCTTTCCACCTTACCCACTGTGGCCCGTCAATGAGGGTAGGGGCATGGTCCCTCTCCTGTTTCCTGAAGTCCATGACCAGCTCCTTTGTTTTGTCGACATTGAGTGAGAGGTTATTTTCCTGGCACCACACTCCCAGGGCCATCACCTCCTATCTTTAGGCTGTCTCGTCATTGTTGGTAATCAGGCCTAGTACTGTTGTGTCGTCTGCAAACTTGATGACTTTGTTGGAGGTGTTAGTGGCCACACTGTCATGGGTGAACAGGGAAAACGGGAGGGGGCTGAGCATGCACACTTGTGGTGCTCCTGTGTTGAGGATCAGCAAAGTGGAGGTGTTGTTTCACCACCTGGTTGCAGCCCGTCAGCAAGTCCAGGGCCCAGTTGCACAAGGCGGGGTTCAGACCCAGGGCCCCAAGCTTAATGATGAGCTTCGAGGGTACGATGGTGTTGAATGTTGAACTATAGTCAATTATCAAAATTCTTGCATAGGTATTCCTCTTGTACAGATGGGATAGGGCAGTGTGCAGTGTAATGGCGATTGCATCATCTGTGGATCTATTGGGGCAGTATGCAAATTGATGTGGGTAAAGGGTGACAGCAGACTGGGATGTGGAGAAAATCTATATGTCCGTAAACACTCCTGCCAGCTGGTCTGCTCATGCTCTGAGGGTGTGTCTAGGGATGCCTACGGGGCCTGCAAATGTTTAACATATAAACTTCCTTTTTCAGGACCCTGTCATTCAAAGATAATTAATAAAAATCCAAATAACTTCACAGATCTTCATTGTGAAGGGTTTAAACACTATTTCCCATGCTTGTTCAATGAATCATAAACAATTCATGAACATGCACCTGTGGAATGATCGTTAAGACAATAACAGCTTACAGACGGAAGGCAATTAAGGTAACAGTTATGAAAACTAAGGACACTAAAGAGGTCTTTCTACTGACTCTGAAAAAACACCAAAATAAAGATGCAATGTCCGTACTGTGAGACGCCTAAGACAGCGCTACAGGGAGACAGGGCAGACAGCTGATCATCCTCGCAGTGGCAGACTACGTGTAACAAAACCTGCACAGGATCGGTACATCCAAACATCACACCTGCAGGACAGGTACAGGATGACAACAACAACTGCCAAAGTTACACCAAGAATTCACAATCCCTCCATCAGTGCTCAGACTGTCCACAATAGGCTGAGAGAGGATGGACTGAGGGCTTTTGGGCCTGTTGTAAGGCAGGTCCTCACCAGACTTCACGGGCAACAACATTGCCTATGGCCGCAAACCCAATGTCGATGAATCAGACAGGACTGGCAAAAAAGTGCTCTTCACTGACGAGTCGCAGTTTTGTCTCACCAGGGGTGATGGTCGGATTTGCGTTTATCATCGAAGGAATGAGTGTTACACCGAGGCCTGTACTGTGGAGCGGGATCGACTTGGAGGTGGTCTGCGGCGGTGTGTCACAGCATCATTGGACTGAGCTTGTTGTCATTGCAGACAATCTCAACGCTGTGCGTTACAGGGAAGACATCCTCCTCCCTCATGTGGTACCCTTCCTGTAGGCTCATCCTGATATGACCCTCCAGCATGACAATGCCACCAGCCATACTGCTGATTCTGTGCGTGAGTTCCTGTTAGACAGGAATGTCAGTTTTCTGCCATGGCCAGCAAAGAGCCAGGATCTCAATCCCCTTGAGCACATCTGGGACCTGTTGGATCGGAGGATGAGGGCTAGGGCCATTCCCCCAGAAATGTCCGGGAACTTGCAGGTGCCTTGGTGGAAGAGTGGGGTAACATCTCACAGCAAGAACTGGCAAATCTGGTGTAGTCCATGAGGAGGAGATGCACTGCAGTACTTAATGCAGCTGGTGGCCACACCAGATACTGACTGTTACTTTTGATTTTGACCCCCCTCCCCTTTGTTCAGGGACACAGTATTTTATTTATTTTCATTTGTATTTATTTAACTAGGCAAGTCAGGTAAGAACAAATTATTATTTATAATGACGGCCTACCCCAGCTAAACAAAGCTGGATGTCTGTTCAGGCTTCTGGCAGATACCCCTGACACCAGAGAACTGGGTGCTCACATCGTTTATAACACCGTTTGGCCAGTACTGTTTTAACGTTTTGCCATTTGGAATCACTTCCGGTCCTGAGCATTTCCAAAGTAGCAGGTCCCAGATGTTGGATGGGCTGAGTGGAGTCAAAGTCCACGTGGACGACGTGCTTGGACTGGACAGAACAGAACATGGTGTAAGGCTGATAGCAGTTCTGACCAGACCCAGGAGACTGGCCTGACACTCAATGAACAAATGCACCTTTGCACAGTCAGAGGTCATAGTCAAAGATCTTGTTCTTGGGACACAGAATCAGTGTATCTGGATCAGCGCCATCACAGACATGCCCATTCCCCACCTTCCTAGGCATGGCCACATATGTGGGTAAGTTCCTCCCACAGTTTTCAGATCCACCCCTGAGACTTACTAGCCAAAGAGAAGGACTGGTCATGGGGTCACATTCAACAGGTGACGTTTGACAAATCAAAGAAGACATGGCCTCACAGAGAGTGCTGGCCCAGTACTGTCCCCACGCTATGTATCAGCAGATGCATCATCCTTTGGGCTAGGTGTGCTCCTCACACAGATGCAGGACAACATGGTGTCCAATAGCACACATCTCATAAACGCTTAGGTATGTTCAAGTGGAGAACGAGACGTCGGCTATCACATGGGCATGTGATATGCTCAGCCACTACCTTACTGGCCTGCAGTTTAACGACTTGCCTCACAGATTTCTGCAATTTCGCCTCAGATTGCTGAGGTTCACCTAGAAGATGGTGTATGTGCCAGGGAAGGCACAGATCATAGCAGACACACTCTCCAGGGCCTCAATTAAACGTCCATTATTAACAGAGGAGGAGCAATGTTTAGAGGGTGAGGTAAAGGTGCCCAGTAAGAGACAGGCTACCTGCATCTCAGACCAAACTGCAAGAGGAGCAACAGTGAGACTTCATGTTCCGACGGATGGTCCAGGCAGGAGGAACTGCCTCAGCTGCTGACGCCCCTATTAGCTGCACCAAAGAGACTTCCACTGTAATGGAGACCTTCACATGAAAGGACCACGGATAGTTATCCCAGAGACTATACCAGATACTCTATCCCAGAGACTCTATCCCAGAGACTCTATCCCAGAGACTCTCTCCCAGAGACTCTATACCAGAGACTCTCCCAGAGACTCTATACCAGAGACTCTCCCAGAGACTCTATCCCAGAGACTCTATCCCAGAGACTCTCCCAGAGACTCTATCCCAGAGACTCTATCCCAGAGACTCTATCCCAGAGACTCTCCCAGAGACTCTATCTCAGAGACTCTCCCATAGACTCTCTCCCATAGACTCTATCCCAGAGACTCTATACCAGAGACTCTCCCAGAGACTCTCCCAGAGACTCTATCCCAGAGACTCTCCCAGAGACTCTATCCCAGAGACTCTCCCAGAGACTCTATCCCAGAGACTCTATCCCAGAGACTCTATCCCAGAGACTCTCTCAGAGACTCTATCCCAGAGACTCTATCCCAGAGACTCTCCCAGAGACTATCTCAGAGACTCTCCCATAGACTCTCTCCCATAGACTCTCCCAGGGACTCTCCCAGAGACTCTATCCCAGAGACTCTCCCATAGACTCTCCCATAGACTCTATCCCAGAGACTCTCCCAGAGACTCTATTCCAGAGACTCTCCCAGAGACTCTCCCAGAGACTATCCCAGAGACTCTCCCATAGACTCTCCCATAGACTCTATCCCAGAGACTCTCCCAGAGACTCTATCCCAGAGACTCTCCCATAGACTCTCCCATAGACTCTATCCCAGAGACTCTCCCAGAGACTCTATCCCAGAGACTCTATCCCAGACTCTATCCCAGAGACTCTCCCAGAGACTCTCCCAGAGACTCTATCCCAGAGACTCTCCCAGAGACTCTATCCCAGAGACTCTATCCCAGAGACTCTATTCCATAGACTCTCCCAGAGACTCTCCCAGAGACTCTATCCCAGAGACTCTCCCAGAGACTCTCCCATAGACTCTCCCAGAGACTCTATTCCAGAGACTCTCCCAGAGACTCTATTCCAGAGACTCTCCCATAGACTCTCCCAGAGACTCTATCCCAGAGACTCTATCCCAGAGACTTTCCCATAGACTCTCCCAGAGACTCTATTCCAGAGACTCTCCCAGAGACTCTATTCCAGAGACTCTCCCAGAGAATATCCCAGACTCTCTCTACAGAAATGCTAGATAGAGTGCATGAAGTACACATGGGGATAACCAAATGCAGACTGAGGGCTCAACAGTCGGTGTGGTGGCTGGGTCTGAGTACTTAGAATACCAAGCTGGCGGCCCAGTGTGAGATGTATGCAAAATATCAACCCTGTTATCTTGAACCAATGATGACAACGGAGCTGCTAAAAAGCCCATGGCAAAAGGTAGGGGCAGATATGTTCTATTGGAAAAAGGACACTTATCTGCTAGTGGTAGATTACTACTCAAGATACATTTAAATAGCAAAGACACCCATAACCACATCAGCTAATGCTATGAAGGGATTCAAGCACAATGTATTTTCCAGGCAAGGGATTGCTAAGGTCCTGGCTACAGAAAACGCTCCCCAGTTCTCCAAGAGCTCCTATTGGCTTCAGAATATGACTTCACACATGTGACCAGTAGCCCCTACCATGCACAGAGTAATGGTGAGACAGAGAGAGCTGTGAAAACAGTCAAGGGACTTCTGAAAAAGAACAAGGATCCGTACAGGGCTCTGTTAGCTTACAGATTTATATTTCTGCCTCATGGGTCGTCGCCAGCCCGAGCTGCTGCGCTCCTCATTGCCTGTCTCTCAGGCTCAGCTTAAACCCGATTGCCTAACAGGAAGGCCTTCGTTGAGAGGGACAAACGGCTAAAACAAACACAAACTCGAAGACTTTAATCGGAGACACCATGCTACGGAGAAGCCAGAGCTGACAGAAGGTCAAAGTGTGTAGATTACAAATGCGAAGACAGCAGCAATAGTGCTAAGGACAGCGGATGACGCACGCTCCTATGTGGTGGACACAGGCTCAGAGGAGGTACGGAGGAACAAAACACACCTCAGAGATCTTCCAGATCTACCAGCCACACAAGCTGAGGAGGCCACAGACAACACACAAGAAGAGGAGGAAATAGAGAGAACGCTCACAGAGCAACAAGCTCGCCCAAAAAGGGATGTGAAGCCAACAGAGTGGCTGAAAGACTGTTCCATGAATAGAATACTGCTGTGGAGGACCATACTCAGCTAAAACAGACTAAGTTAACGCATAGTTCAGACTGTGTCATTTAATGCTTTCATGCTGGATGTGAAGTAGGATGTTAAAGACAGTACTGTTTCAGGATGTGAAGTAGGTTTTGGCCTTCTAGGGAGTTTTTGCTAGCCACCGTGCTTCTACACCTGCATTGCTTGCTGTTTGGGGTTTTAGGCTGGGTTTCTGTACAGCACTTTGAGATATCAGCTGATGTACGAAGGGCTATATAAATACATTTGATTTGATTTGATTACTGTTTCAGGAGGTGAAGTAGCATTGTAAAGACAAGAGTAGTGTTTCAGGATGTGAAGTAGCATTGTAAAGACAATAATAATGTTTCAGGATGTGAAGTAGCATTGTAAAGACAATAGTACTGTTTCAGGATGTGAAGTAGCATTGTAAAGACAATAGTACTGTTTCAGGATGTGAAGTAGCATTGTAAAGACAATACTACTGTTTCAGGATGTGAAGTAGCATTGTAAAGACAATAGTAGTGTTTCAGGATGTGAAGTAGCATTGTAAAGACAATAGTAGTGTTTCAGGATGTGAAGTAGCATTGTAAAGACAATACTACTGTTTCAGAATGTGAAGTAGCATTGTAAAGACAATAGTACTGTTTCAGGATGTGAAGTAGCATTGTAAATACAATAGTACTGTTTCAGGATGTGAAGTAGCATTGTAAAGACAATACTACTGTTTCAGGATGTGTAAAGACAATAGTAGCATTGTAAAGACAATAGTACTGTTTCAGGATGTGAAGTAGCATTGTAAAGACAATAGTACTGTTTCAGGATGTGAAGTAGCATTGTAAAGACAATAGTAGTGTTTCAGGATGTGAAGTAGCATTGTAAAGACAATAGTACTGTTTCAGGATGTGAAGTAGCATTGTAAAGACAATAGTAGTGTTTCAGGATGTGAAGTAGCATTGTAAAGACAATACTACTGTTTCAGGATGTGAAGTAGCATTGTAAAGACAATAGTAGTGTTTCAGGATGTGAAGTAGCATTGTAAAGACAATACTACTGTTTCAGGATGTGAAGTAGCATTGTAAAGACAATAGTAGTTTGTTTAGCATTGTAAAGACAATAGTAGTGTTTCAAGGATGTGAAGCATTGAAGACAATAGTAGCATTGTATAGACAATAGTACTGTTTCAGGATGTGAAGTAGCATTGTAAAGACAATACTACTGTTTCAGGATGTGAAGTAGCATTGTAAAGACAATAGTAGTGTTTCAGGATGTGAAGTAGCATTGTAAAGACAATAGTAGTGTTTCAGGATGTGAAGTAGCATTGTAAAGACAATAGTAGTGTTTCAGGATGTGAAGTAGCATTGTAAAGACAATAGTAGTGTTTCAGGATGTGAAGTAGCATTGTAAAGACAATAGTAGTGTTTCAGGATGTGAAGTAGCATTGTAAAGACAATAGTAGTGTTTCAGGATGTGAAGTAGCATTGTAAAGACAATAGTAGTGTTTCAGGATGTGAAGTAGCATTGTAAAGACAATAGTAGTGTTTCAGGATGTGAAGTATTGTATTTATATTTATTATGGATCCCCATTAGATCCTGCCAAAGCATCAGCTACTCTTCCTGGGGTCCAGCAAAATTGAGGCAGTTTATACAATTTTAAAAACATTACAATATAATCACATATTTCACAACACACTGTGTGCCCTCAGGCCCCTCCTCCACCACTACCACATATCTTCAACATACTGTGTGCCCTCAGGCCCCTCCTCCACCACTACCACATATCTACAACACACTGTGTGCCCTCAGGCCCCTACTCCAACACTACCACATATATACAGTACTAAATCCATGTGTATGTATAGTGTGTATGTTATTGTGTGTGTGTGTGTGTGTGTGTGTGTGTGTGTGTGTGTGTGTGTAGGACCTGCCTTGTTGATAGTGTTGTTAAGAAGGTAGAAACTAGAGCCTGTAGGACCTGCTTTGTTGATAGTGCTGTTAAGAAGGCAGAGCATCACTTTATTATGGACAGACTTCTCCCCATCTTAGTTACTGTTGTATCAATATGTTTTGACCATGACAGTTGACCATGACAGGGTTATTTCAAGCAGTTTAGTCATCTCAACTTGCTCAATTTCCACATTATTTATTACAAGATTTAATTGAGGTTTAGGGTTTAGTGAGTGTTTTGTTCCAAATACGATGCTTTTAGTTTTATACATATTTAGGACTAACTTATTCCTTGCCACCCACTCTGAAACTAACTGCAGCTCTTTGTTAAGTGTTGCAGTCATTTGAGTTGCTGTGGTAGCTGACGTGGATAGTGTTGAGTCATCTGCATACATAGACACTCTGGCTTTCCTCAAAGTCAGTGGCATGTCGTTAGAAAATAATTTTAAAAAGCAAGGGGCTTTGTTTAACAGTATAATACTGGTTCAGTATGTAAAGTATCATGTTAAAGAGAATAGTACTGGTTCAGGATGTAAAGTATCATTTTAAAGAGAATACTACTGGTTCAGGATGTAAAGTATAATTTTAAAGAGAATAATACTGGTTCAGGATGTAAAGTATCATGATTAAAGAGAGTAATACTGGTTCAGGATGT
The DNA here is from genome assembly GCF_034236695.1 of Oncorhynchus nerka. Classification (NCBI taxonomy): domain Eukaryota; kingdom Metazoa; phylum Chordata; class Actinopteri; order Salmoniformes; family Salmonidae; genus Oncorhynchus; species Oncorhynchus nerka. The sequence goes on from NC_088398.1 coordinate 79,187,535, forward strand.
AAAGTATCATTTTAAAGAGAATACTACTGGTTCAGGATGTAAAGTATAATTTTAAAGAGAATACTACTGGTTCAGGATGTAAAGTATCATGTTAAAGAGAATAATACTGGTTCAGGATGTAAAGTATCATTTTAAAGAGAATAATACTGGTTTCCAAATTGTAGTTTAGTCATGGTTGTGGATGTTGAATTGTTGTTCCTTGGAGAGGGGGAGATGTAGTAGGATGGCCCTTGTACCTATGTTTGACATGCGCAGACCAGGCTAGTAAAACATGCTGACGCTAGAACCTTGTTGTCGTGGTTCCTTATTTTAGATAATACTACAGTACACATCCCATCCTAGTAGCCAGCCTGTACATGCCACCTCACAAATGCAGATATGCAGTGTGTTTAGGTCATTTTACAGCTAGCTAGCTACTTCGCATGCTGATATAGACAATGGTATTATTGTGTGCAGCTACATTTGCTAACTATATACCTATCTAGCTAGCCATCCAGCCCAGGGAGAGAGTACACTCATTATTTCTCTCTAAAGCATTTATGAGCATTCATAGATGGTCCCCTCCCAGTTGAGCGCCACCACTAAGCGGTAGAAGTCTAATGAGTCTAGAAGTCTGATAAGAAGGCAGCCCAGACCAGACCATGGTGATTAAGAGGGTGTGATATCTTATCTCACTCCCACTGGTCTTCCAGGAACTATGATCAGCTTAAAACATGTACTGTATGGCCATTACTCATCAGCTCTTTTACAGGGTCTCACTAAAGCAAAGAATGACAGAGAATTTTGAGGATAGGGTTAGATGAGACATACAATGACAAGTATTAAGAAGAAGGGGTTGAGGAGGAGAATCTGGAGTGGACTGGGTTGAAACATCCAGGCATGGTTGATTTAGAAATATCATGAAATAAACAGAGTTGAATCACTTCCTATTGGATAAACACTTAGCAGATAGATTGGAATTTGTTTATAGGAAGTGAGACTTTAAGATGAGGGCGTTGAAACCCCAACATGAAGTCAACTAGCAGCAGCGCTGCAGAGAAACACAGCCCACGCTAGGTATCAGAACCCAACGCAACACAAGTCAACACAGAGAAACTAATTGAGATAAGGGCTTGTACAGAGGAGCATTAGGACAGGAAGCAGCCATTTTAAACTAATTGAGATAAGGGCTTGTACAGAGGAGCATTAGGACAGGAAGCAGCCATTTTAAACTAATTGAGATAAGGGCTTGTACAGAGGAGCATTAGGACAGGAAGCAGCCATTTTAAACTAATTGAGATAAGGGCTTGTACAGAGGAGCATTAGGACAGGAAGCAGCCATTTTAAACTAATTGAGATAAGGGCTTGTACAGAGGAGCATTAGGACAGGAAGCAGCCATTTTAAACTAATTGAGATAAGGGCTTGTACAGAGGAGCATTAGGACAGGAAGCAGCCATTTTAAACTAATTGAGATAAGGGCTTGTACAGAGGAGCATTAGGACAGGAAGCAGCCATTTTAAACTAATTGAGATAAGGGCTTGTACAGAGGAGCATTAGGACAGGAAGCAGCCATTTTAAACTAATTGAGATAAGGGCTTGTACAGAGGAGCATTAGGACAGGAAGCAGCCATTTTAAACTAATTGAGATAAGGGCTTGTACAGAGGAGCATTAGGACAGGAAGCAGCCATTTTAAACTAATTGAGATAAGGGCTTGTACAGAGGAGCATTAGGACAGGAAGCAGCCATTTTAAACTAATTGAGATAAGGGCTTGTACAGAGGAGCATTAGGACAGGAAGCAGCCATTTTAAACTAATTGAGATAAGGTCTTGTACAGAGGAGCATTAGGACAGGAAGCAGCCATTTTAAACTAATTGAGATAAGGGCTTGTACAGAGGAGCATTAGGACAGGAAGCAGCCATTTTAAACTAATTGAGATAAGGGCTTGTACAGAGGAGCATTAGGACAGGAAGCAGCCATTTTAAACTAATTGAGATAAGGTCTTGTACAGAGGAGCATTAGGACAGGAAGCAGCCATTTTAAACTAATTGAGATAAGGGCTTGTACAGAGGAGCATTAGGACAGGAAGCAGCCATTTTAAACTAATTGAGATAAGGGCTTGTACAGAGGAGCATTAGGACAGGAAGCAGCCATTTTAAACTAATTGAGATAAGGGCTTGTACAGAGGAGCATTAGGACAGGAAGCAGCCATTTTAAACTAATTGAGATAAGGGCTTGTACAGAGGAGCATTAGGACAGGAAGCAGCCATTTTAAACCTCCTTGTTATCACAGCTGCACAGTTGTCAGAAGAAAGATCACATTTTGACCCTGCCATCCCCAAAATGAAAAAGAGAAAATAAGAAAATATATTTTTTAAACTTCATTTTAAGAAGAACAATTTCAAAGATTTTTCACTTTTCATGAAAAGAAAGAACCAAGAGTTGGATTGAACAAGAAAACAACACCGTGCTGCTCACACACATCTTTTAAAAACGTTTTATTGTAATCGTTAACACTTTATTTCCATAACCAATTAAAGCATGCGTCTCTGTTGATTAATTGGTTGGATGGCGATGGAAGGAGGGACTTCTTCAGCATTCAGTTGGGGTTTGGTTGAGAGAGAGTTCATGGTTAACAAGAGTGTTGCTATGGTCTCTAAGCTTGTTGCCTAGTAATTTGTAACTCAGCATCCAATCAGTGCTTTATGATCTTCCCATCTGTCAGTGTGGATTCTTTTCCATATTGCTCGCTGAATGATGCAGATCCGAGGATTAAACTTCTGAACTGATTTACAACACAATACTTACATGGCTACGTGTGTCTCCACTTCCCATGTCAAATGGTGGACGTAAGATGATGAATCGTAGACTTTAATGTGTCCTTTCGAAACAGATGCAGGCTGAACCGTCTACCTCTAGCACCTTCAAACTCAACTCTGGACCTCGAAGCCACTTCCACTGCATTGTTTCGTGCTTCCCCTCTAATCAGGGACTGATTTACATTACATTACATTTAAGTCATTTAGCAGACGCTCTTATCCAGAGCGACTTACAAATTGTAGACCTGGTGGGTGAAGTTAAATATCAGGTGGAAACAGAAGAGCAGCAGACTCTGGACCTTGTAGGGTTGAAGGGTTGAATACCCCATCAAGAAGGTAGAAATAACACGTGGAGATGGGAATCAGAGAAATTATATTTTCTGCCATTCATGAGAAGTGGATTAACGTAAGCAGTAACCCTAACCCCAAACCTAAAATACACTAACCCTAACCCCAACCCTAAAATACACTAACCCTAACCCCAAACCTAAAATACACTAACCCTAACCCCAACCCTAAAATACACTAACCCTAACCCAAACCTAAAATACACTAACCCTAACCCCAAACCTAAAATACAATAACCCTAACCCCAAACCTAAAATACACTAACCCTAACCCCAAACCTAAAATACACTAACCCTAACCCCAACCCTAAAATACACTAACCCTAACCCCAAACCTAAAATACACTAACCCTAACCCCAACCCTAAAATACACTAACCCTAACCCCAAACCTAAAATACACTAACCCTTACCCCAACCCTAAAATACACTAACCCTAACCCCAAACCTAAAATACACTAACCCTAACCCCAACCCTAAAATACACTAACCCTAACCCCAAACCTAAAATACACTTATCCTAACCCCAAATATACAATTTGGTAACCCTAACCCTAACCCTGAAATTCACTACCCATTTCCCCAACCCTAAAATTCACTAACCCTAACCCCAACCCTAAAATACACTAACCCTAACCCCAAACCTAAAATACACGTATCCTAACCCCAACTATACAATTTGGTAACCCTAACCCTAACCCTGAAATTCACTACCCATTTCCCCAACCCTAAAATACACTAACCCTAACCCCATCCCTAAAATAAACTAACCCTAACCCCATCCCTAAAATGCACTAATCCTAACCCTAAAATGTACAAACCCTAACCCCAACCCTAAAATGTACAATCCCCAACCCTAAAATATAGAAACCCCAACCCTAAAATATACAATCCCCAACCCTAAAATATAGAAACCCCAACCCTAAAATATAGAAACCCCAACCCTAACAATACTAACCCTAACCCCATCCCTAAAATAAACTAACCCTAACCCCATCCCTAAAATGCACTAATCCTAACCCTAAAATGTACAAACCCTAACCCCAACCCTAAAATATAGAAACCCCAACCCTAAAATATAGAAACCCCAACCCTAACAATACTAACCAAAACCCCAACCCTAAAATATACAATCCCCAACCCTAAAATATAGAAACCCCAACCCTAAAATGTACAAACCCCAACCCTAAAAATACAAACCAAAACCCTAAAATGTGTATGGATGTCATATTAGGAATCATCCCTTGGTGGTTTTGTTTGGACAAGTCTGACTGAACGAACACAGTATTGCCTTTCACAATGATTTAAATAGGAACCATTGGGAAAGAATGACTGAAATGAGACTCTCTTCAAATGAAAGCCCTCATCATTAACCTTATCTAATCAACAATCCACATAGCTGACTTGAAAGAAAACAATTTATTTGGAGCTATTAAATCTAACACTTTGATTCCTGTTGATGACTAAATGCTCAGTGGGTTGAGAGATTTCAACAAAACAGGCACAGCGAAATGCTTATGCTTTTCACTGATAATGACAAATGGAATTGAGATGGATTGTAATAGAGGCTGTTTTACGGGCTCCTGAAAAAACATGTTAGTGTGTTTTGTTATACGCTGATCTTAACTTTTTTAGTTCATAATGTTTCTTCCATCATTCCTCAAAGAGCTTCTGGAAAAACAAGCATTTAATGTTAAAAAGTTTCTGTCTTGGGTCAGTTAGGATCACCACTTCCGTCATCATGAAGTGCTTTGAGAGACTAGTCAAGGACCATATCAACTCCACCCTACCTGACACCCTAGGCCCACTCCAATTTGCTTACCGCCCAAATAGGTCCACAGATGATGCAATCTCAACCACACTGCACACTGCCCTAACCCATCTGGACAAGAGGAATACCTATGTGAGAATGCTGTTCGTCGACTACAGCTCGGCATTTAACACCATAGTGCCCTCCAAGCTCGTCATCAAGCTCGAGACCCTGGGTCTCGACCCCGCCCTGTGCAACTGGGTACTGGACTTCCTGACGAGCCGCCCCCAGGTGGTGAGGGTAGGCAACAACATCTCCACCCCGCTGATCCTCAACACTGGGGCCCCACAAGGGTGCGTTCTGAGCCCTCTCATGTACTCCCTGTTCACCCACGACTGAGTGGCCATGCACGCCTCCAACTCAATCATCAAGTTTGCTGACGACACAACAGTGGTAGGCTTGATTACCAACAACGACGAGACGGCCTACAGGGAGGAAGTGAGGGCCCTCGGAGTGTGGTGCAGGAAAATAACCTCACACTCAATGTCAACCCTCAGTGGTGTGTCCTTAAGTGAATGCTTCTCTTCCGAAACAGTTCGCCACAGTACGTTTATATATTATGTTGACATTTTGTGATGTTTTTGTTTATTTTTGGAGTTTGGTTAGGGTTTTATCGGTTGTTTGGGCACACAACAAGTTCTTAAGCCGAAAGTCTATGCCCCTTCATCCAAAACCCAGTGCGGATTCAAACTCACTATAACTTCAAGCTTCAATTGACCGAGGACGTACAAAAGTACCTTCACCAGTTTGATTCTAGCCTTTAGTTGGGTGTCTAGCATTATATAAAGACCAGCACGTAAATGCCAGTTCATGGAGGGAGATTGTGGAGATGCTGGGGTCTGACTCAACCACTTGTTTGAAAAAGTGGGGTAGGGTTTGTGACAAGTTTGTCAAGGGAATATACAAGATACAAGGGCCGTATTGGAGATGCTGCTCCTGAAATGTTGCTGCTGGCTTGTTCGACACGTGAAGCGTGGGGAGACTGAAATCAGCATGCCATCTTCACCAAAGGATGGGTTATGTTGTTGTATTTGCTATTGTAGTCAACAAAAACAGTAGCCATGTTTTGCTAACAATAGCTAGCCAGATTTCGAGTGACTAGCTAGTCTAGCAGCATGCTAGACAACCAATTAAAGATCTTTCCAACTTTTGATCAAACATAATTTGTCAAGGATAGAAAATAAGAAGCTTCCCACATTGGTAACACCAAAGTGAATGTTTGGTAGCAAGGTCCAGCTAGACGAAATGTTGCAAACGTTTGAGCAGAGTAGGCCAGGCTTACACAACTCTACTCAAACGCTTGCAACATTATACGTATAGTTGATTGTAGTCTCGGTTAACTTAGGGAAGTTCAGAATTCAAGCAGATTTTCGCAGCTTTTTGTTAAAAATCGCGCAACATTTCAGCGCCCTGCTATTCATGCCAGGAATATAGTATATGCTTATGATTAGTGTTTGTGGATAGAAAACACTCAGACGTTTCCAAAACTGTTTAAATCACGCCTGTGGCATTTACAGAACGTGCGTTTCATCGAATAGTGCATGAAAATCTGTTCACTGAAAATGGAAAAATATATTATTCCGTGACTACAGACAATTGTTCAAAGCGAACAGAATTACATAGAGCCGAGTTTTCATTGGCTACAGCTTCCCCAGGTTGTCTAGAGTCACGTCATTTGTTGCACAATTGATTCTTGGTCTAACCGAAACAAGGGAACTCCTTTCCTACTGTCCCCGCCCAGATTTTGGTTCGACCTTTTCAAGACAGCATTTTTTCCACAGACAAGCTAATCATTTCACATCGCCTCCTGAGGAATTTTATCGCTTATTAACGTGTACTAATACCTAAAGTTGCATTACAAAAGTATTTCGAAGTGTTTTGTGAAAGTTTATTGTCGACTTTTTGAATTTTAAAAAATTACGTTACGTTATGAAATGCTAATTTTTTTTCTTTACTCGCGACGGAGTCGTAGCTTGATATCTAGGCTATATATGGACCGATTTAATCGAAAAAAGACCCTAAATGATGTTTATGGGACATCTAGGAGTGCCAAGAAAGAAGCTCGTCAAAGGTAATGAATGTTTTATATTTTATTTCAGCGTTTTCGTTTGCGACGGCCATCGCAAAATCTGTAGTTTTAGGTGACGGTGCAGTATTTTGAGGGTGCATGGTATCAGATAATAGCTTCTCATGCTTTCCCCGAAAAGCATTTTACAAATCTGACTTGGTCGATAGATTCACAACGAGTGTTGCTTTAATTCAGTATATTGTATGTCAATTTTAATGAAAGTTTGAGGTATATCAACCTCTATGGTGGCGCTCTTGACCATTTCTGCTGATTGTGGTCCCCACTTCGGTACCACGTCCTCAACAAGTTAATGATATTTTATGTTCATTAAGGTTTTGGATATGTGTACTAAATAGCCCTCTGCTTTTTCTTAAGGCACAAACACCAGTGAATGGAGATAGCACCTGCTTTTGTTGTCTTCGCTCCAGCACTGCCTTTTCACTGGCCCCAAGCACTAGATCTTCCCCCACTACTGACTGGTGATTGGCGCGCAGCCCATCTCTCTTACTGAGTTGCAGCAAAGAATTAGAAACAATCTCCATGCAGGACCTGGGAAGCTCTATCCTGGGCCCACCTCCAAGACCTAATCCACTGGTTTGCTCCTCAGTGATGCCACAGAGACAGCAGCAGTAGTAGCAGGGGTGTGAGCATCTCAGTGATGCCACAGAGACAGCAGCAGTAGAGGCAGTGGTGTGAGCTTCTCAGGGATGCCACAGAGCAGCAGCTGTAGTAGCAGGGCTGTGAGAAGAAGGGGGGAAAAGAGCTGCAGACTCAGTCCTTGACACATCACTCACAAATTATTGAAGACAAATCTCAAGATCTGGAGAGCTGGAGAACATCATGAACCGAGCCACCAGCTTGTCCCCCTTACTCTCTTCTGTTGTCTCCTCACCATGCCCACTCCTAATGTCCCCCCCTCTTGTCATCCTGGCATCTACAGCTGATTTCCACGGAAGAACTCTCGGCAAATAAACGGGAAGAACTCAATCACCCGCTGCATGAGTTCATGCTTGACTTCAAGAAGGGGACATGGACAGAACGACTCGGACCACAGTGAAATCAACAACTTGTTCTGTTGTTCAGACCTCTGAGGAGTCAGACAGTAGACAGTTTCATTTTATTCCATAAACATTTTGTTATCTACATGTCTGTTCATAACAGACACTGTTTTTTCTAGTTTTCCAAAAATGTTATATTCAGAAAAATGCTTAACTACAGACATGTTATTCCAGAAACACTTGTTTACATGTCTGTTTTCAGCAGACACTTTTGTATTGTGGATTACTTTCAGAAGTAAGAATAAAGGTTTAACTTATTTGTTGAAACAGCTTTGTTTACATTTCTTCAAGGTGTTTCTATGTGAACATCAAGTGCTGACAATGTACAGAAGAGCTGTGTGTCACAGACTTTACAGGCTTTCATCTACTTGTGGTATAGTTCAATCTATTCTGAATTTCTGCACACTGAGATTCCCCAGAATGATGTTTCATTTTAAACTATACTAGTTCACAGTGCACACAAATAACTGAGTGTTTCCATCCAATAATCCTTGCAACCATGATGCCCAATGCATTCTCTGACTCTTCGACAACGAGAGTGGTAGTTAATGAGCAGGTGTCCATCTCAACCTTGGCGTACCTTTAAACATCTCTCTCAAAAAATCATGGGCATTAATATGGAGTTGGTCCCCCATTTGCTGCTATAATTGTCCTCCACTCTTCTGTGGCTTTCCACTAATGTTGGAACATTGTTGCGGGGGACTTGCTTCCATTCAGCCACAAGAGAATTAGTGAGGTTAGGCACTGATATTGGATGATTAGGCCTGGCTCGCTGTCAGCATTAAAATTAATCTCAAAGGTGTTTGAAGGGGTTGAGGTCAGGGCTTGTGAAGAACAAACGTCTAGGAGCAACAAAGGCTCAGCTGCAAAGTGGTAGGCCACAAGCTCACAAAACAGGACCGCCGAGTGCTGAAGTGCGTAGCCTATAAAAATCGTCTGTCCTCGGTTGCAACGCTCACTATCGAGTTCCAAACTGTCTCTGGAAACAATCTCAGCACAAGAACTGTTCGAGCTTCATGAGATGGGTTTCCATGGCCCGAGCAGCCGCGCACAAGCCTAAGATCACCATGCGCAATGCCAAGCGTTGGCTGGAGTGGAAAGGTGTATTATACTTCACCATCTGGCAGTCGGACGGACGTATTCCTGCACTAATACATAGTGCCAACGGTAAAGTTTGGTGGAGGAGGAATAATGATCAAAGCTTTTTACAGCTGCACCATCGAGAGCATCCTGTGGGTTGCATCACTGCCTGGTACGGCAACTGCTCGGCCTCCGACCGCAAGACAATACAGAGGGTAGTCCGGTACATCACCAGGGCTTCCTGCCGTCCAGGAACTCCATACCCGGCAGTGTCAGAGAAAGGCCCTAAACATTGTCAAAGGCTCCTACCACCCAAGTCATACACTGTTCTCTCTGCTATCACATGGTCAGCGATACCGATACCCCTACGCAATAAGACTGCTAAATAGTTAGTGAAATAGTAAAAAAAAACTCTTAAGGATCGGACCCTTTTTCCAATTTTCACCTGAAATGACATACCCAAATCTAACTTCCTGTAGCTCTACACCTGAAGCAAGGAAATGCATATTCTTGATACCATTTGAAAGGAACAACCTTGAAGTTTGTGGAAATGTTAAAATAACGTACGAGAATATACTATATTAGATCTGGTAAAAGATAATACAAAGAAAAAAACAGGATTTTTTTAGAGAAAAGCCATAATCTGAAAAAGGACTCTAGGCACAATATACATTTTGGCCACTAGATGGCAACAGTGTACGTGCAATGTTTACGATGATCCAATGAACCATTGCATTTCTGTTCAAAATGTTGTATCAAGAATACCCAAATGTGCCTAATTGGTTAATATATACATTTTCCAGTACATAACTGTCACGTTCTGACCTTTATTTCCTTTGTTTTGTCATTATTTAGTATGGTCAGGGCGTGAGTTGGGGTGGGCAGTCTATGTTTGTTTTTGTCTATGTTTGTCTCTGATTGAGAATCATACTTAGGTAGCCTGTGTTTCACTGTGTGTTTGTGGGTGATTGTTCCTGTCTCTGTGTTTTGCACCAGATAGAATTGTTTAGGTTTTCGTACATTTATTGTTTTGTTAGTTATTTCATGTCTAGTGACTTTATTAAAGAACATGAATAACCACCACGCTGCATTTTGGTCCGCTTCTCCTTCACCACAGGAAAACCCTTACAATAACTGTGCACTCTCCTCAAACAATAGCATGGTATTCTTTCACTGTAATGCCTACTGTAAATAGAACAGTGCAGTTAGATTAACAAGAATTTAAGCTTTCTGCCAATATCAGATATGTCTATGTCCTGGGAAATGTTCTTGTTACTTAAAACGTCATGCTAATCGTATTAGCCTACGTTAGCTCAACCGTCTCGAGGGGGAGGACACACAGAGATCCTTCATTTGAACAAATAGCTCCCCGGACTATCTGCATTGACCCTTTTTGACTCATTACATTTTCTACTGTTTACTATCTTTTACTGTAGTTATATATATATACAACTGTACATAAAGTATCTACCTCAACTACCTTGTTCCCCTCCACATCGACTCACTGGTATCCCGTGTATTAAGCCACGTTATCGCTATTTAGTGTGTATTTATTTCTACCTTTATCATTAAGGATTTTACTTTTCTAATATTTCTCTATTTTCTTTCTCTCTGTATTATTGGCCAGTAATGAAGTATTTCACTTTTAGTCCACATCTGTTATTTAATGTGATGAATACAATTTGATTTGATTTGATTTGAAGTCTCCGGACCAAATGTCAACGTCACCTGCTGAGGTGCTGGAATTTATCAACACACACACACACACACACACACACACACACACACACACACACACACACACACACACACACACACACACACACACACACACACACACACACACACACACACACACACACACACACACGATCCCACACACACGATCCCACAAACACACACACACACACACACACACACACACACACCTCGATAAACCTCATAATACTGTCTTCCAGTCTAATATCGTCAGCTGTAGTGACCCTTGAAATGGTGTCTCTCTCCCTTTCATCAGCGGTGCGTAAAAGGCACAGATTGTCTCATTCAGACTCCAATATTAATCCCTCCCACTTTTATATATACCATACAATCCCACCACAATACCCCCCCCTGCCTGACTGGGCTTAATACAGGCCCTCTGCACAACCAATAACCGTTTGTGTGCATGCATACAGTATGAGTGTGTGGGTTTGCTTTCAATGATATTGTGGGGACCAGAAGTCCTCACAAGGACAATTGGGGACATTTCACTTGTCCCCTCAAGTATAAAGGATATTTTAGTCATAGATCTTAAGTTTAGCGTTACAATTAGGGGTTCAGTTTAGGTTCAGGAGTTAGTGTTAGGTTTAGGGATAAAGGGTTAAGATTTGGGTTATGCCTAGTTAAATGAAGGTTAAATAAAAAATGATTAAAAAAGTAAAATATGTTAAGTGTTAGGTTTAGAGGCTAGGAAAAACAGGATTTTAAATGGGAATCGATTGTTTGGTCCCCACAAGCATAGTAAAACAAACCTGTTTGTGCTGCTCCAAGGTTCACTGGAGGGATGTAACATTATATTGACAGGATTAGCCTATTAATACGGGGTAAAATGAGACTTTAACTCACACAGAGGAAACTTTGTTCACGCTAATATTTGTTTTGCAAAACAGACACCGCAGATGTTATTTAGTGCTGTAGATTACTCTTATCGCACCTGTCACAGAGGTAAATACAATCTAAGAGATAGTGGGATTAGAAGATAGACGAGATACTACTGAGAGATGTGGACTGTAAAGCCCTGCTTAGTGCTGATGTCATAGGAGATACCTTCTTGCCCTTTGTGCTGTTGCCTTTGTGCCCAAAAAGGTTTGTACCATGTTCTGTGCTACTACCATGTTGTTGTGTTGTGTTGCAACCATGCTGTGTTGTCATGTGTTGCTGCATTTGCTGTGTTGTTGTCTTAGGTGTCTCTTTATCTGTTTTATGTTGTCTCTCTTGTTGTGATGTGTGTTTTGTCCTATATTTATATTGTATTGTATTTTCTCCCCTATTTCATGGTGTCTAATTGGTAGTAGTTACAGTTTTGTCTCATCGCTGCAACTCCCATACAGACTCGGGAGAGGGGAAGGTCGAGAGCCATGCCTCCTCCGAAACACAACCCAACCAAGACGCACTGCTTCTTAACACAATGAGGACTGCGCATGGCCCACCACAGGAGTCGCTAGTGCGCAATGAGACAAGGATATCCCTGCCAGCCAAACCCTCACAAACCCGGACGACGCTGTGCCAATTGTGCGCCGCCCCATGGGCACGGCCGGCTGAGACAGAGCCTGGACTCGAACCAAGAATCTCTAGTGGCACAGATAGCACTGCGATGCAGTGCCTTAGACCACTGCGTCACTCGGGAGGCCCCCATATTGTATTTATTTTAATTATTTATCCCAGACCCCCGTCCCTGCAGGAGGCCATTTGTCTTTTGGTAGGCCCTCATTGTAAATAAGAATTTGTTCTTTAACTGACTTGCCTAGATAAATAAAGGTTAAATAAAAAAATGAAGTAAAAAAGATACACAGTCTCAGGCTCTAGAGAGGACGAGGATAGAATTCATGCTCCTTGGCTGCTGATGCTAATGCGCTAATGTCACCACCTCAATCTTTTGTTTGAATCGTGAAACCTGTCACCCTTTAGAATGAGCTATATCTATTTGTTGTGTTTCCATAAAGTGAAGCTACGAATTACATACCCCATATTAATACATGCCGTTAAATGTTACTGTGCTTTTACAGTGATGCCGTTGGGGGAACATTGCTTGGCTCAACTTCCTTAGAAGGTCACCGTTGTGCAGTGGGGACTGCAAAAACACATCGTAAAGTTACGGGGTGCTAATACATATGAATGAATCAAAATGAGATGAAATTAATAGTAGCATAAATAAGTGCTGCGGTTTTGGTCGACTTCCAATGTCTGTGAGTAACGGTGGAGTCTGACTGGGCTCAGGACCTAGAGAGAGAGAGAGAGAGAGAGAGAGAGAGAGAGAGAGAGAGAGAGAGAGAGAGAGAGAGAGAGAGAGAGAGAGAGAGATATACTTGAAAACTGATTAGTTACTGCAGCGTCTGTAGCTCTGGCTCAGTGGTCATAACGTCACCATATTATAGAGAGAAAATATATTGTCCTACGAGTGAGTCCTTACCAACTGGAGGTAATTTGTTTCTCATTTGTTTGAGAATGGTGCTTGAAACGCCAGGGTAGTGGGTTCAATTCCCGGGACCACCTATGCATAAAATGTATACATGACTGTACGTCTCTTTTTGATAAAAGCATCTGCTAAATGGTATATGAGTATACGACTTAGAGAAGCAAATAGGGTTATGTGCCGTATCAAATCAAATCAAATGTATTTATATAGCCATTCGTACATCTGATATATCAAAAGTGCTGTACAGAAACCCAGCCTAAAACCCCAAACAGGAAGCAATGCAGGTGTAGAAGCACGGTGGCTAGGAAAATCTCCCTAGAATGGCAGGGAACCTAGGAAGAAACCTAGAGAGGAACCAGGCTATGTCGGGTGGCCAGTCCTCTTCTTCTTCTGGCTGTGCCGGGTGGAGATTATAACAGAACATGGACAAGATGTTCAAATGTTCATAAATGACCAACATGGTCAAATAATAATAATCACAGTAGTTGTCGAGGGTACAGCAAGTCAGCATCTCAGGAGTAAATGTCAGTTGACTTTTCATAGCCGATCATTCAGAGTATCTCTACTGCTCCTGCTGTCTCTAGAGAGTTGAAAACAGCAGGTCTGGGACAGGTAGCACGTCCGGTGAACAGGTCAGGGTTCCATAGCCGCAGGCAGAACAGTTGAAACTGGAGCAGCAGCACGGCCAGGTGGACTGGGGACAGCAAGGAGTCATCATGCCAGGTAGTCCTGAGGCATGGTCCTAGGGCTCAGGTCCTCCGAGAGAGAGAAAGAAAGAAGGAAAGAAAGAAAGAAAGAAAGAAAGAAAGAGAGAGAGAGAGAGAGAGAGAGAGAGAGAGAAAGAGAGAGAGAGAGAGAGAATTAGAGAGAGCATTGACACTGTGGCCCCATTCGATGATACCCCCAGACAAGGCCAAACTGGCAGGATATAACCCCACCCACTTTTCCAAAGCACAGCCCCCACAGCACTAGAGGGATATCTTCAACCACCAATTTACCATCCTGAGAAAAGGCCGAGCGAGTATAGCCCACAAAGATCTCCGCTACGGCACAACCCAAGGGGAGGCACCAACCCAGACAGCAAGATCACGTCAGTGACTAAACCCACTCAAGTGACACACCCCTCCTAGGGACAGCATGGAAGAGCACCAGTTAGGTGCTGACATCCAGCCAACTAGACACATCGGTGAGAAACACTGGACTGACATCCAGCCAACTAGACACATGAGTGAAAAACACTGGACTGACATCCAGCCAACTAGACACATCAGTGAAAAACACTGGACTGACATCCAGCCAACTAGACAAAACCATGGGAAACACTGGACTGACATCCAGCCAACTAGACAAAACAATGGGAAACACTGGACTGACATCCAGCCAACTAGACACAACAGTGGGAAACACTGGACTGACATCCAGCCAACTAGACACATCGGTGGGAAACACGGGACTGACATCCAGCCAACTAGACACATCGGTGAGAAACACTGGACTGACAACTAGCCAACTAGACACATCGGTGAGAAACACTGGACTGACAACTAGCCAACTAGACAAAACCATGGGAAACACTGGACTGACATCCAGCCAACTAGACACATCGGTGAGAAACACTGGACTGACATCCAGCCAACTAGACAAAACCATGGGAAACCCTGGACTGACATCCAGCCAACTAGACAAAACAATGGGAAACACTGGACTGACATCCAGCCAACTAGACACAACAGTGGGAAACACTGGACTGACATCCAGCCAACTAGACACATCGGTGAGAAACACTGGACTGACAACTAGCCAACTAGACACATCGGTGAGAAACACTGGACTGACAACTAGCCAACTAGACAAAACCATGGGAAACACTGGACTGACATCCAGCCAACTAGACACAACAGTGGGAAACACTGGACTGACATCCAGCCAACTAGACACATCGGTGACAAACACTGGACTGACATCCAGCCAACTAGACAAAACCATGGGAAACTCTGGACTGACATCCAGCCAACTAGACACATGGGTGAGAAACACTGGACTGACATCCAGCCAACTAGACACATCAGTGAAAAACACTGGACTGACATCCAGCCAACTAGACAAAACCATGGGAAACACTGGACTGGCATCCAGCCAACTAGACAAAACAATGGGAAACACTGGACTGACATCCAGCCAACTAGACACATCGGTGGGAAACACTGGACTGACATCCAGCCAACTAGACACATCGGTGAGAAACACTGGACTGACATCCAGCCAACTAGACAAAACCATGAGAAACACTGGACTGACATCCAGCCAACTAGACAAAACCATGGGAAACACTGGACTGACATCCAGCCAACTAGACAAAACCATGGGAAACACTGGACTGACATCCAGCCAACTAGACACATCGGTGAGAAACACTGGACTGACAACTAGCCAACTAGACAAAACCATCGGGGAAACACTGGACTGACATCCAGCCAACTAGACAAAACCATGGGAAACACTGGACTGGCATCCAGCCAACTAGACAAAACAATGGGAAACACTGGACTGACATCCAGCCAACTAGACACATCGGTGGGAAACACTGGACTGACATCCAGCCAACTAGACACATCGGTGAGAAACACTGGACTGACATCCAGCCAACTAGACAAAACCATGGGAAACACTGGACTGACATCCAGCCAACTAGACAAAACCATGGGAAACACTGGACTGACATCCAGCCAACTAGACACATCGGTGAGAAACACTGGACTGACATCCAGCCAACTAGACAAAATCGGTGAGAAACACTGGACTGACATCCAGCCAACTAGACAAAACCATGGGAAACACTGGACTGACATCCAGCCAACTAGACAAAACCATGGGAAACACTGGACTGACATCCAGCCAACTAGACAAAACCATGGGAAACTCTGGACTGACATCCAGCCAACTAGACACATGGGTGAGAAACACTGGACTGACATCCAGCCAACTAGACAAAACCATGGGAAACACTGGACTGGCATCCAGCCAACTAGACAAAACCATGGGAAACACTGGACTGACATCCAGCCAACTAGACACATCGGTGGGAAACACTGGACTGACATCCAGCCAACTAGACACATCGGTGAGAAACACTGGACTGACATCCAGCCAACTAGACACAACCATGGGAAACACTGGACTGACATCCAGCCAACTAGACAAAACCATGGGAAACACTGGACTGACATCCAGCCAACTAGACAAAACCATGGGAAACACTGGACTGACATCCAGCCAACTAGACAAAACCATCGGTGAGAAACACTGGACTGACATCCAGCCAACTAGACAAAACATGGGAAACACTGGACTGACATCCAGCCAACTAGACAAAACCATGGGAAACACTGGACTGACATCCAGCCAACTAGACAAAACCATGAGAAACACTGGACTGACATCCAGCCAACTAGACACATCGGTGAGAAACACTGAACTGACATCCAGCCAACTAGACAAAACCATCGGGGAAACACTGGACTGACATCCAGCCAACTAGACAAAACCATGGGAAACACTGGACTGACATCCAGCCAACTAGACACATCAGTGGGAAACACTGGACTGACATCCAGCCAACTAGACAAATCGGTGGGAAACACTGGACTGACATCCAGCCAACTAGACAAAACCATGGGAAACACTGGACTGACATCCAGCCAACTAGACAAAACCATGGGAAACACTGGACTGACAACCAGCCAACTAGACACATCGTGGGAAACACTGGACTGACAACTAGCCAACTAGACAAAACATGGGAAACACTGGACTGACATCCAGCCAACTAGACAAAACCATGGGAAACACTGGACTGACATCCAGCCAACTAGACACATCGGTGGGAAACACTGGACTGACATCCAGCCAACTAGACAAAACCATGGGAAACACTGGACTGACATCTAGCCAACTAGACACATGGGTGAGAAACACTGGACTGACATCCAGCCAACTAGACACATGGGTGAGAAACACTGGACTGACATCCAGCCAACTAGACACATCAGTGAAAAACACTGGACTGACATCCAGCCAACTAGACAAAACCATGGGAAACACTGGACTGACATCCAGCCAACTAGACACATCGGTGAGAAACACTGAACTGACATCCAGCCAACTAGACAAAACCATGGGAAACTCTGGACTGACATCCAGCCAACTAGACACATGGGTGAGAAACACTGGACTGACATCCAGCCAACTAGACACATCAGTGAAAAACACTGGACTGACATCCAGCCAACTAGACAAAACCATGGGAAACACTGGACTGAATCCAGCCAACTAGACAAAACCATGGGAAACACTGGACTGACATCCAGCCAACTAGACACATCGGTGAGAAACACTGGACTGACAACTAGCCAACTAGACACATCGTGAGAAACACTGGACTGACAACTAGCCAACTAGACAAAACCATGGGAAACACTGGACTGACATCCAGCCAACTAGACAAAACCATGGGAAACACTGGACTGACAACTAGCCAACTAGACACATCGGTGGGAAACACTGGACTGACATCCAGCCAACTAGACAAAACCATGGGAAACACTGGACTGACATCTAGCCAACTAGACACATGGGTGAGAAACACTGGACTGACATCCAGCCAACTAGACACATGGGTGAGAAACACTGGACTGACATCCAGCCAACTAGACACATCAGTGAAAAACACTGGACTGACATCCAGCCAACTAGACACATCGGTGAGAAACACTGGACTGATATCCAGCCAACTAGACAAAACCATGGGAAACACTGGACTGGCATCCAGCCAACTAGACAAAACCATGGGAAACACTGGACTGACATCCAGCCAACTAGACAAAACCATGGGAAACACTGGACTGACATCCAGCCAACTAGACAAAACCATGGGAAACACTGGACTGACATCCAGCCAACTAGACACATCGGTGAGAAACACTGGACTGACATCTAGCCAACTAGACAAAACCATGGGAAACACTGGACTGACATCCAGCCAACTAGACACAACAGTGGGAAACACTGGACTGACATCCAGCCAACTAGACACAACAGTGGGAAACACTGGACTGACATCCAGCCAACTAGAAACAACGGTGGGAAACACTGGACTGACATCCAGCCAACTAGACACATCGGTGAGAAACACTGGACTGACAACTAGCCAACTAGACACATCGGTGAGAAACACTGGACTGACAACTAGCCAACTAGACAAAACCATCTGAAACACTGGACTGACATCCAGCCAACTAGACACAACAGTGGGAAACACTGGACTGACATCCAGCCAACTAGACACATCGGTGAGAAACACTGGACTGACATCCAGCCAACTAGACACATCGGTGAGAAACACTGGACTGACATCCAGCCAACTAGACAAAACCATGGGAAACACTGGACTGACATCCAGCCAACTAGACACAACAGTGGGAAACACTGGACTGACATCCAGCCAACTAGACACATCGGTGACAAACACTGGACTGACATCCAGCCAACTAGACAAAACCATGGGAAACTCTGGACTGACATCCAGCCAACTAGACACATGGGTGAGAAACACTGGACTGACATCCAGCCAACTAGACACATCAGTGAAAAACACTGGACTGACATCCAGCCAACTAGACAAAACCATGGGAAACACTGGACTGACATCCAGCCAACTAGACACAACAGTGGGAAACACTGGACTGACATCCAGCCAACTAGACACATCGGTGGGAAACACTGGACTGACATCCAGCCAACTAGACACATCGGTGAGAAACACTGGACTGACATCCAGCCAACTAGACAAAACCATGGGAAACACTGGACTGACATCCAGCCAACTAGACAAAACCATGGGAAACACTGGACTGACATCCAGCCAACTAGACAAAACCATGGGAAACACTGGACTGACATCCAGCCAACTAGACACATCGGTGAGAAACACTGGACTGACAACCAGCCAACTAGACAAAACCATGGGAAACACTGGACTGACATCCAGCCAACTAGACAAAACCATGGGAAACACTGGACTGACATCCAGCCAACTAGACAAAACATGGGAAACACTGGACTGACATCCAGCCAACTAGACACATCGGTGGGAAACACTGGACTGACATCCAGCCAACTAGACACATCGGTGAGAAACAGACTGACATCCAGCCAACTAGACAAAACCATGGGAAACACTGGACTGACATCCAGCCAACTAGACAAAACCATGGGAAACACTGGACTGACATCCAGCCAACTAGACAAAACCATGGGAAACACTGGACTGACATCCAGCCAACTAGACACATCGGTGAGAAACACTGGACTGACAACTAGCCAACTAGACAAAACCATGGGAAACACTGGACTGACATCCAGCCAACTAGACAAAACCATGGGAAACACTGGACTGACAACTAGCCAACTAGACACATCGGTGGGAAACACTGGACTGACATCCAGCCAACTAGACATCCAGCCAAAACCATGCGAAACACTAGACTGACATCTAGCCAACTAGACACATGGGTGAGAAACACTGGACTGACATCCAGCCAACTAGACAAAACCATGCGAAACACTGGACTGACATCCAGCCAACTAGACACAACAGTGGGAAACACTGGACTGACATCCAGCCAACTAGACACATCGGTGGGAAACACTGGACTGACATCCAGCCAACTAGACACATCGGTGAGAAACACTGGACTGACATCCAGCCAAGTAGACACAACCATGGGAAACACTGGACTGACATCCAGCCAACTAGACACAACAGTGGGAAACACTGGACTGACAACTAGCCAACTAGACACATCGGTGAGAAACACTGGACTGACAACTAGCCAACTAGACAAAACCATGGGAAACACTGGACTGACATCCAGCCAACTAGACACAACAGTGGGAAACACTGGACTGACATCCAGCCAACTAGACACATCGGTGAGAAACACTGGACTGACATCCAGCCAACTAGACAAAACCATGAGAAACACTGGACTGACATCCAGCCAACTAGACACATCGGTGAGAAACACTGAACTGACATCCAGCCAACTAGACAAAACCATGGGAAACTCTGGACTGACATCCAGCCAACTAGACACATGGGTGAGAAACACTGGACTGACATCCAGCCAACTAGACACATCAGTGAAAAACACTGGACTGACATCCAGCCAACTAGACAAAACCATGGGAAACACTGGACTGAATCCAGCCAACTAGACAAAACCATGGGAAACACTGGACTGACATCCAGCCAACTAGACACATCGGTGAGAAACACTGGACTGACAACTAGCCAACTAGACACATCGTGAGAAACACTGGACTGACAACTAGCCAACTAGACAAAACCATGGGAAACACTGGACTGACATCCAGCCAACTAGACAAAACCATGGGAAACACTGGACTGACATCCAGCCAACTAGACACATCGGTGGGAAACACTGGACTGACATCCAGCCAACTAGACAAAACCATGGGAAACACTGGACTGACATCTAGCCAACTAGACACATGGGTGAGAAACACTGGACTGACATCCAGCCAACTAGACACATGGGTGAGAAACACTGGACTGACATCCAGCCAACTAGACACATCAGTGAAAAACACTGGACTGACATCCAGCCAACTAGACAAAACCATGGGAAACACTGGACTGACATCCAGCCAACTAGACACATCGGTGAGAAACACTGAACTGACATCCAGCCAACTAGACAAAACCATGGGAAACTCTGGACTGACATCCAGCCAACTAGACACATGGGTGAGAAACACTGGACTGACATCCAGCCAACTAGACACATCAGTGAAAAACACTGGACTGACATCCAGCCAACTAGACAAAACCATGGGAAACACTGGACTGACATCCAGCCAACTAGACAAAACCATGGGAAACACTGGACTGACATCCAGCCAACTAGACACATCGGTGAGAAACACTGGACTGACATCCAGCCAACTAGACACATCGTGAGAAACACTGGACTGACAACAGCCAACTAGACAAAACCATGGGAAACACTGGACTGACATCCAGCCAACTAGACAAAACCATGGGAAACACTGGACTGACAACTAGCCAACTAGACACATCGGTGGGAAACACTGGACTGACATCCAGCCAACTAGACAAAACCATGGGAAACACTGGACTGACATCTAGCCAACTAGACACATGGGTGAGAAACACTGGACTGACATCCAGCCAACTAGACACATGGGTGAGAAACACTGGACTGACATCCAGCCAACTAGACACATCAGTGAAAAACACTGGACTGACATCCAGCCAACTAGACACATCGGTGAGAAACACTGGACTGATATCCAGCCAACTAGACAAAACCATGGGAAACACTGGACTGGCATCCAGCCAACTAGACAAAACCATGGGAAACACTGGACTGACATCCAGCCAACTAGACAAAACCATGGGAAACACTGGACTGACATCCAGCCAACTAGACAAAACCATGGGAAACACTGGACTGACATCCAGCCAACTAGACACATCGGTGAGAAACACTGGACTGACATCTAGCCAACTAGACAAAACCATGGAAACACTGGACTGACATCCAGCCAACTAGACAAAACAGTGGGAAACACTGGACTGACATCCAGCCAACTAGACACAACAGTGGGAAACACTGGACTGACATCCAGCCAACTAGAAACAACGGTGGGAAACACTGGACTGACATCCAGCCAACTAGACAAACTGGAAACACTGGACTGACATCTAGCCAACTAGACACATCGGTGAGAAACACTGGACTGACAACTAGCCAACTAGACAAAACCATGGTGAAACACTGGACTGACATCCAGCCAACTAGAAACACAACAACCATGGGAAACACTGGACTGACATCCAGCCAAAACTAGACATCCAGCCAACTAGACACATCGGGAGAAACACTGGACTGACATCCAGCCAACTAGACAAAACCATGGGAAACACTGGACTGACATCCAGCCAACTAGACACAACGGTGGGAAACACTGGACTGACATCCACCAGCCGGTGAGAAACACTAGACAAAACCATGGGAAACACTGGACTGACATCCAGCCAACTAGACACAACAGTGAGAAACACTGGACTGACATCCAGCCAACTAGACACATCGGTGGGAAACACTGGACTGACATCCAGCCAACTAGACAAACCATGGGAAACACTGGACTGACAAAGCCAACTAGACACATGGGTGAGAAACACTGGACTGACATCCAGCCAACAGACACATGGGTGAGAAACACTGGACTGACATCCAGCCAACTAGACACATCGGTGAGAAACACTGGACTGAGACAAAACCATGGGAAACACTGGACTGACATCCAGCCAACTAGACAAAACCATGGGAAACACTGGACTGACATCCAGCCAACTAGACACATCGGTGGGAAACACTGGACTGACATCCAGCCAACTAGACAAAACCGGTGGGAAACACTGGACTGACATCCAGCCAACTAGCCAACTAGACACAAAGCCAATGGGAAACACTGGACTGACATCCAGCCAAAGACAAAACATGGGAAACACTGGACTGACATCCAGCCAACTAGACACAACGGTGGGAAACACTGGACTGACATCCAGCCAACTAGACAAAATGGGTGGGAAACACTGGACTGACATCCAGCCAACTAGACACATCGGTGAGAAACACTGGACTGACATCCAGCCAACTAGACAAAACCATGGGAAACACTGGACTGACATCCAGCCAACTAGACACAACGGTGGGAAACACTGGACTGACATCCAGCCAACTAGACACATCGGTGAGAAACACTGGACTGACAACCAGCCAACTAGACACATCGGTGAGAAACACTGGACACAAAGCCAACTAGACAAAACCATGGGAAACACTGGACTGACATCCAGCCAACTAGACACAACAGTGGGAAACACTGGACTGACATCCAGCCAACTAGACACATCGGTGAGAAACACTGACTGACATCCAGCCAACTAGACAAAACATGGGAAACTCTGGACTGACATCCAGCCAACTAGACACATGGGTGAGAAACACTGGACTGACATCCAGCCAACTAGACAACAACCAACTGGGAAACACTGGACTGACATCCAGCCAACTAGACACAACCATGGGAAACACTGGACTGACATCCAGCCAACTAGACACATCGGTGAGAAACACTGGACTGACATCCAGCCAACTAGACACATCGGTGGGAAACACTGGACTGACATCCAGCCAACTAGACAAAACCATGGGAAACACTGGACTGACATCCAGCCAACTAGACAAAACCATGGGAAACACTGGACTGACATCCAGCCAACTAGACAAAACCATGGGAAACACTGGACTGACATCCAGCCAACTAGACACATCGGTGAGAAACACTGGACTGACAACTAGCCAACTAGACAAAACCATCGGTGGAAACACTGGACTGACATCCAGCCAACTAGACAAAACCATGGGAAACACTGGACTGACATCCAGCCAACTAGACACAACAGTGGGAAACACTGGACTGACATCCAGCCAACTAGACAAAACGGTGGGAAACACTGGACTGACATCCAGCCAACTAGACACAACGGTGGGAAACATGGGTGACATCCAGCCAACTAGACACATGGGTGGGAAACACTGGACTGACATCCAGCCAACTAGACAAAACCATGGGAAACACTGGACTGACATCCAGCCAACTAGACACAACAGTGGGAAACACTGGACTGACATCCAGCCAACTAGACACATCGGTGAGAAACACTGGACTGACAACTAGCCAACTAGACAAACGGTGGGAAACACTGGACTGACATCCAGCCAACTAGACAAAACCATGGGAAACACTGGACTGACATCCAGCCAACTAGACACAACAGTGGGAAACACTGGACTGACATCCAGCCAACTAGACAAACCATGGGAAACACTGGACTGACATCCAGCCAACTAGACACATGGGGGAAACACTGGACTGACATCCAGCCAACTAGACAAAACCATGGGAAACACTGGACTGGGACATCCAGCCAACTAGACACAACAGTGGGAAACACTGGACTGACATCCAGCCAACTAGACAATCGGTGGGAAACACTGGACTGACATCCAGCCAACTAGACAAAACCATGGGAAACACTGGACTGACATCCAGCCAACTAGACAAAACCATGGGAAACACTGGACTGACATCCAGCCAACTAGACACATCGGTGAGAAACACTGGACTGACATCCAGCCAACTAGACTGACATCCAACACATGGTGAGAAACACTGGACTGACATCCAGCCAACTAGACAAAACCACTGGGAAACACTGGACTGACATCCAGCCAACTAGACAAAACCATGGGAAACACTGGACTGACATCCAGCCAACTAGACACATCGGTGGGAAACACTGGACTGACATCCAGCCAACTAGACACATCGGTGAGAAACACTGGACTGAGCCAACTAGACAAAACCATGGGAAACACTGGACTGACATCCAGCCAACTAGACAAAACCATGGGAAACACTGGACTGACATCCAGCCAACTAGACAAAACCATGGGAAACACTGGACTGACATCCAGCCAACTAGACACATGGGTGAGAAACACTGGACTGACATCCAGCCAACTAGACACATGGGTGAGAAACACTGGACTGACATCCAGCCAACTAGACAAAACACATGGTGAAACACTGGACTGACATCCAGCCAACTAGACAAAACCATGGGAAACACTGGAACACGGTGAGAAACACTGGCCAACTAGACAAAACCAGAAACCTGGACTGACATCCAGCCAACTAGACACATGGGTGAGAAACACTGGACTGACATCCAGCCAACTAGACACATCGGTGAGAAACACTGGACTGACATCCAGCCAACTAGACAAAACCATGGGAAACACTGGACTGACATCCAGCCAACTAGACAAAACCATGGGAAACACTGGACTGACATCCAGCCAACTAGACACATCGGTGAGAAACACTGGACTGACAACCAGCCAACTAGACACATCGGTGAGAAACACTGGACTGACAACCAGCCAACTAGACAAAACCATGGAAACACTGGACTGACATCCAGCCAACTAGACAAAACATGGGAAACACTGGACTGACAACTAGCCAACTAGACACATCGGTGGGAAACACTGGACTGACATCCAGCCAACTAGACAAAACATGGAAACACTGGACTGACATCCAGCCAACTAGACACATGGGTGAGAAACACTGGACTGACATCCAGCCAACTAGACAAAACCATGGGAAACACTGGACTGACATCCAGCCAACTAGACAAAACCATGCGAAACACTGGACTGACATCCAGCCAACTAGACAAAACAGTGGGAAACACTGGACTGACATCCAGCCAACTAGACAAAACCATGGGAAACACTGGACTGACATCCAGCCAACTAGACAAAACCATGGGAAACACTGGACTGACATCCAGCCAACTAGACACATGGGTGAGAAACACTGGACTGACATCAGCCAACTAGACACATCAGTGAGAAACACTGGACTGACATCCAGCCAACTAGACAAAACCATGGGAAACACTGGACTGACATCCAGCCAACTAGACAACATGGGAAACACTGGACTGACATCCAGCCAAACACTGGACTGACATCCAGCCAACTAGACCTGAGAAACACTGGACTGACCAGCCAACTAGACACATCGGTGAGAAACACTGGACTGACATCCAGCCAACTAGACAAAACCATGGGAAACACTGGACTGACATCCAGCCAACTAGACAAAACCATGGGAAACACTGGACTGACATCCAGCCAACTAGACACATCGGTGAGAAACACTGGACTGACATCCAGCCAACTAGACAAAACCATGGGAAACACTGGACTGACATCCAGCCAACTAGACACATCGGTGGAAACACTGGACTGACATCCAGCCAACTAGACACATGTGGAAACACTGGACTGACATCCAGCCAACTAGACAAACCATGGGAAACACTGGACTGACAACTAGCCCATGGGAAACACTACTGACACAGCCAACTAGACACATCGGTGGGAAACACTGGACTGACATCCAGCCAACTAGACAAAACCATGGGAAACACTGGACTGACATCCAGCCAACTAGACACATCGGTGGGAAACACTGGACTGACATCCAGCCAAAACACTGGACTGACATCCAGCCAACTAGACAAAACGGTGGGAAACACTGGACTGACATCCAGCCAACTAGACACATCGGTGGAAACACTGGACTGACATCCAGCCAACTAGACAAAACCATGGGAAACACTGGACTGACATCCAGCCAACTAGACAAAACCGGTGGGAAACACTGGACTGACATCCAGCCAACTAGACACATGGGTGAGAAACACTGGACTGACATCCAGCCAACTAGACACATCAGTGGGAAACACTGGACTGACATCCAGCCAACTAGACAAAACCAGTGGGAAACACTGGACTGACATCCAGCCAACTAGACACATCGGTGAGAAACACTGGACTGACATCCAGCCAACTAGACAAAACCATGGGAAACACTGGACTGACATCCAGCCAACTAGACACATCGGTGAGAAACACTGGACTGACATCCAGCCAACTAGACAAATGGGTGGGAAACACTGGACTGACATCCAGCCAACTAGATCCAGCCAACATGGGAAACACTGGACTGACATCCAGCCAACTAGACAAAACCATGGGAAACACTGGACTGACATCCAGCCAACCAACTAGCCAACTAGACAAAATCGGTGGGAAACACTGGACTGACATCCAGCCAACTAGACACAACCATGGGAAACACTGGACTGACATCCAGCCAACTAGACACATCATGGGAAACACTGGACTGAGCCAACTAGACAAAACCATGGGAAACTCTGGACTGACATCCAGCCAACTAGACACATGGGTGAGAAACACTGGACTGACATCCAGCCAACTAGACACATCGGTGAGAAACACTGGACTGACATCCAGCCAACTAGACACATCGGTGAGAAACACTGGACTGACATCCAGCCAACTAGACAAAACCATGGGAAACACTGGACTGACATCCAGCCAACTAGACAAAACCATGGGAAACACTGGACTGACATCCAGCCAACTAGACACAACGGTGAGAAACACTGGACTGACATCTAGCCAACTCGACAAACCATGGAAACACTGGACTGACATCCAGCCAACTAGACAAAACAGTGGGAAACACTGGACTGACATCCAGCCAACTAGACACAACAGTGGGAAACACTGGACTGACATCCAGCCAACTAGACACATCGGTGGGAAACACTGGACTGACATCCAGCCAACTAGACACATCGGTGAGAAACACTGGACTGACAATCCAGCCGGTGAGAAACACTGGAGACAGCCAACTAGACAAAACCATGGGAAACACTGGACTGACATCCAGCCAACTAGACAAAACCATGGGAAACACTGGACTGACATCCAGCCAACTAGACACATCGGTGGAAACACTGGACTGACATCCAGCCAACTAGACAAAACCATGGGAAACTCTGGACTGACATCCAGCCAACTAGACACATGGGTGAGAAACACTGACTGACATCCAGCCAACTAGACACATCAGTGAAAACACTGGACTGACATCCAGCCAACTAGACAAACCATGGGAAACACTGGACTGACATCCAGCCAACTAGACAAAACCATGGGAAACACTGGACTGACATCCAGCCAACTAGACACATCGGTGGGAAACACTGGACTGACATCCAGCCAACTAGACACATCGGTGAGAAACACTGGACTGACAACAGCCAACTAGACAAAACCATGGGAAACACTGGACTGACATCCAGCCAACTAGACAAAACCATGGGAAACACTGGAACAACTAGCCAACTAGACACATCGGTGGGAAACACTGGACTGACATCCAGCCAAAAGACAAAACCATGGGAAACACTGGACTGACATCCAGCCAAAGACACAACAGTGGGAAACACTGGACTGACATCCAGCCAACTAGACACATCGGTGGGAAACACTGGACTGACATCCAGCCAACTAGACACATCGGTGGGAAACACTGGACTGACATCCAGCCAACTAGCCATGGGAAACACTGGAGACATCCAGCCAACTAGACACAACAGTGGGAAACACTGGACTGACAACCAGCCAACTAGACACAACCGGTGAGAAACACTGGACTGACAACCAGCCAACTAGACAAAACCATGGGAAACACTGGACTGACATCCAGCCAACTAGACACAACAGTGGGAAACACTGGACTGACATCCAGCCAACTAGACACATCGGTGAGAAACACTGGACTGACATCCAGCCAACTAGACAAATCATGAGAAACACTGGACTGACATCCAGCCAACTAGACACCGGTGAGAAACACTGGACTGACATCCAGCCAACTAGACAAAACCATGGGAAACACTGGACAGCCAACTAGACACATCGGTGGAAACACTGGACTGACATCCAGCCAACTAGACACATCGGTGGGAAACACTGGACTGACATCCAGCCAACTAGACAAAACCATGGGAAACACTGGACTGACATCCAGCCAACTAGACACATGTGAGAAACACTGGACTGACATCCAGCCAACTAGGGAAACACTGGACTGACAACTAGCCAACTAGACACATCGGTGGGAAACACTGGACTGACATCCAGCCAACTAGACAAAACCATGGGAAACACTGGACTGACATCCAGCCAACTAGACACATGGGTGAGAAACACTGGACTGACATCCAGCCAACTAGACACATCAGTGAGAAACACTGGACTGACATCCAGCCAACTAGACAAAACCATCAGCCAACTAGACAAAACCATGGGAAACACTGGACTGACATCCAGCCAACTAGACAAAACCATGGGAAACACTGGACTGACATCCAGCCAACTAGACAAAACCATGGGAAACACTGGACTGACATCCAGCCAACTAGACAAAACCATGGGAAACACTGGACTGACATCCAGCCAACTAGACAAATCGGTGAGAAACACTGGACTGACAACTAGCCAACTAGACACATCGGTGAGAAACACTGGACTGACAACTGGCCAACTAGACAAAACCATGGGAAACACTGGACTGACATCTAGCCAACTAGACAAAACATGACTGAAACACTGGGACAAACACTGGACTGACATCCAGCCAACTAGACAAAACGGTGGGAAACACTGGACTGACATCCAGCCAACTAGACAAAACCATGGGAAACACTGGACTGACATCCAGCCAACTAGACACATCGGTGAGAAACACTGGACTGACATCCAGCCAACTAGACAAACCGGTGGGAAACACTGGACTGACATCCAGCCAACTAGACAAAACCATGGGAAACACTGGACTGACATCCAGTAGACAAAACCATGGGAAACACTGGAATGACATCCAGCCAACTAGACAAAACAGTGGGAAACACTGGACTGACATCCAGCCAACTAGACAAAACCATGGGAAACACTGGACTGACATCCAGCCAACTAGACAAAACCATGGGAAACACTGGACTGACATCCAGCCAACTAGACAAATCGGTGAGAAACACTGGACTGACAACTAGCCAACTAGACACATCGGTGAGAAACACTGGACTGACAACTGGCCAACTAGACAAAACCATGGGAAACACTGGACTGACATCTAGCCAAATTGACAAAACCATGCGAAACACTGGAATGACATCCAGCCAACTAGACAAAACAGTGGGAAACACTGGACTGACATCCAGCCAACTAGACACAACAGTGGGAAACACTGGACTGACATCCAGCCAACTAGACACATCGGTGGGAAACACTGGACTGACATCCAGCCAACTAGACACATCGGTGAGAAACACTGGACTGACATCCAGCCAACTAGACACAACCATGGGAAACACTGGACTGACATCCAGCCAACTAGACAAAACCATGGGAAACACTGGACTGACATCCAGCCAACTAGACACATCGGTGAGAAACACTGGACTGACAACTAGCCAACTAGACACATCAGTGAGAAACACTGGACTGAAAACTAGCCAACTAGACAAAACCATGGGAAACACTGGACTGACATCCAGCCAACTAGACAAAACCATGGGAAACACTGGACTGACAACTAACCAACTAGACAAAACCATGGGAAACACTGGACTGACATCTAGCCAAAACCATGAAACACTGGACTGACATCCAGCCAACTAGACAAAACAGTGGGAAACACTGGACTGACATCCAGCCAACTAGACACAACAGTGGGAAACACTGGACTGACATCCAGCCAACTAGACAAAACAGTGGGAAACACTGGACTGACATCCAGCCAACTAGACAAAACCATGGGAAACACTGGTGACATCCAGAAACACTGGAAACACTGACTGACATCCAGCCAACTAGACACACGGTGAGAAACACTGGACTGACATCAGCCAACTAGACAAAACCATGGGAAACACTGGACTGACATCCAGCCAACTAGACAAAACCATGGGAAACACTGGACTGACATCCAGCCAACTAGACACGGTGAGAAAACACTGACAACTAGCCAACTAGGGAAACACTGGACTGACATCCAGCCAACTAGACACATCGGTGAGAAACACTGGACTGACATCCAGCCAACTAGACAAAACCATGGGAAACTCTGGACTGACATCCAGCCAACTAGACACATGGGTGAGAAACACTGGACTGACATCCAGCCAACTAGACACATCGGTGAGAAACACTGGACTGACAACTAGCCAACTAGACACATCGGTGAGAAACACTGGACTGACATCCAGCCAACTAGACAAAACCATGGGAAACACTGGACTGACATCCAGCCAACTAGACAAAACCATGGGAAACACTGGACTGACATCCAGCCAACTAGACAAAACCATGACACATGGGTGGAAACACTGGACTGACATCCAGCCAACTAGATCGGTGAAACACATGACAACTAGCCAACTAGACACATCGGTGAGAAACACTGGACTGACAACTAGCCAACTAGACAAAACCATGGGAAACACTGGACTGACATCCAGCCAACTAGACAAAACCATGGGAAACACTGGACTGACATCTAGCCAACTAGACAAAACCATGGGAAACACACTGATATCCAGCCAACTAGGGAAACACTGGACTGACATCCAGCCAACTAGACAAAACAGTGGGAAACACTGGACTGACATCCAGCCAACTAGACACAACAGTGGGAAACACTGGACTGACATCCAGCCAACTAGACACATCGGTGGGAAACACTGGACTGACAACTAGCCAAATAGACAAAACCATGGGAAACACTGGACTGACATCCAGCCAACTAGACAAAACCATGGGAAACACTGGACTGACATCCAGCCAACTAGATACAACCATGGGAAACACTGGACTGCCAACTTGCCAACTAGACACATCGGTGGGAAACACTGGACTGACATCCAGCCAACTAGACACAACCATGGGAAACACTGGACTGACATCCAGCCAACTAGACACATCGGTGAGAAACACTGGACTGACATCCAGCCAACTAGACACATCAGTGAAAAACACTGGACTGAAATCCAGCCAACTAGACAAAACCATGGGAAACACTGGACTGGCATCCAGCCAACTAGACAAAACAATGGCAAACACTGGACTGACATCCAGCCAACTAGACAAAACCATGGGATACACTGGACTGACAACTAGCCAACTAGACAAAACCATAGGAAACACTGGACTGACAACTAGCCAACTAGGGAAACACTGGACTGACATCCAGCCAACTAGACACACACAACTGACAACTAGCCACCTAGATAGGAAACACTGGACTGACAACTAGCCAACTAGACACATCGGTGAAAAACACTGGACTGACATCCAGCCAACTAGACAAAACCATGGGAAACACTGGACTGACATCCAGCCAACTAGACAAAACCATGGGAAACACTGGACTGACATCCAGCCAACTAGATACAACCATGGGAAACACTGGACTGACATCCAGCCAACTAGACACAACCATGGGAAACACTGGACTGACATCCAGCCAACTAGACAAAACCATGGGAAACACTGGACTGACATCCAGCCAACTAGACAAAACCATGGGAAACACTGGACTGACATCCAGCCAACTAGACAAAACCATGGGAAACACTGGACTGACATCCAGCCAACTAGACAAAACCATGGGAAACACTGGACTGACATCCAGCCAACTAGCCGGTGAGAAACACTGGACTGACAACTAGCCAACTAGACACATCGGTGAGAAACACTGGACTGACAACTGGCCAACTAGACAAAACCATGGGAAACACTGGACTGACATCTAGCCAAATTGACAAAACCATGCGAAACACTGGAATGACATCCAGCCAACTAGACAAAACAGTGGGAAACACTGGACTGACATCCAGCCAACTAGACAAAACCATGGGAAACACTGGACTGACATCCAGCCAACTAGACACAACGGTGGGAAACACTGGACTGACATCCAGCCAACTAGACACATCCATGAGAAACACTGGACTGACATCCAGCCAACTAGACACAACCATGGAAACACTGGACTGACATCCAGCCAACTAGACAAAACCATGGGAAACACTGGACTGACATCCAGCCAACTAGACACATCGGTGAGAAACACTGGACTGACATCCAGCCAACTAGACACATCGGTGAGAAACACTGGACTGACATCTAGCCAACTAGACAAAACCATGGGAAACACTGGACTGACATCCAGCCAACTAGACAAAACAACACTGACAACTGCCAACTAGACAAAAATGGGAAACACTGGACTGACATCCAGCCAACTAGACAAAACCATGGGAAACACTGGACTGACATCCAGCCAACTAGACAAAACCAGTGGGAAACACTGGACTGACATCCAGCCAACTAGACAAAACCATGGGAAACACTGGACTGACATCCAGCCAACTAGACACATCGGTGGGAAACACTGGACTGACATCAGCCAACTAGACAAAACCATCGGTGAGAAACACTGGACTGACATCCAGCCAACTAGACAAAACCATGGGAAACACTGGACTGACATCCAGCCAACTAGACAAAACCATGGGAAACACTGGACTGACATCCAGCCAACTAGACAAACCATGGGAAACACTGGACTGACATCCAGCCAACTAGACAAAACCATGGGAAACACTGGACTGACATCCAGCCAACTAGACACAACGGGTGAGAAACACTGGACTGACATCCAGCCAACTAGACACTGACACCAGCCAACTAGACACATGGGTGAGAAACACTGGACTGACATCCAGCCAACTAGACTGAAAACATCGGTGAGAAACACTGGACTGACAACATCCAGCCAACTAGACAAAACCATGGGAAACACTGGACTGACATCCAGCCAACTAGACAAAACCATGGGAAACACTGGACTGACTGACATCCAGCCAACTAGACAAAACATGTGAGAAACACTGGACTGACATCTAGCCAACTAGACAAAACCATCGGGGAAACACTGGACTGACATCCAGCCAACTAGACAAAACCATGGGAAACACTGGACTGACATCCAGCCAACTAGACAAAACCATGGGAAACACTGGACTGACATCCAGCCAACTAGACAAAACCATGCGAAACACTGGACTGACATCCAGCCAACTAGACAAAACAGTGGGAAACACTGGACTGACATCCAGCCAACTAGACACAACAGTGGGAAACACTGGACTGACAGCCAACTAGACACAGAAACACCACTGACTCCAGCCAACTAGACAAAACCATGGGAAACACTGGACTGACATCCAGCCAACTAGACAAAACCATGGGAAACACTGGACTGACATCCAGCCAACTAGACAAAACCATGGGAAACACTGGACTGACATCCAGCCAACTAGACACATCGGTGGGAAACACTGGACTGACATCCAGCCAACAGCCAACTAGACATCCACAACTAGACACATCGGTGAGAAACACTGGACTGACATCCAGCCAACTAGACAAAACCATGGGAAACACTGGACTGACATCCAGCCAACTAGACAAAACCATGGGAAACACTGGACTGACATCCAGCCAACTAGACAAAACCACACTGGACTGACAACTAGCCAACTAGACAAAACCATAGGAAACACTGGACTGACAACTAGCCAACTAGACAAAACCATGGGAAACACTGGACTGACATCCAGCCAACTAGACACATCGGTGAAAAACACTGGACTGACAACTAGCCACCTAGACAAAACCATAGGAAACACTGGACTGACAACTAGCCAACTAGACACATCGGTGAAAAACACTGGACTGACATCCAGCCAACTAGACAAAACCATGGGAAACACTGGACTGACATCCAGCCAACTAGACAAAACCATGGGAAACACTGGACTGACATCCAGCCAACTAGATACAACCATGGGAAACACTGGACTGACATCCAGCCAACTAGACCACAACCATGGGAAACACTGGACTGACATCCAGCCAACTAGACAAAACCATGGGTAACACTGGACTGACATCCAGCCAACTAGACAAAACCATGGGAAACACTGGACTGACATCCAGCCAACTAGACACAACCATGGGAAACACTGGACTGACATCCAGCCAACTAGACAAAACCATGGGAAACACTGGACTGACATCCAGCCAACTACACAAATCCAACTGGACTGACATCCAGCCAACTAGACACATCGGTGAGAAACACTGGACTGACAACTAGCCAACTAGACACATCGGTGAAAAACACTGGACTGGCCAACTAGACAAAACTGGGAAACACTGGACTGACATCCAGCCAACTAGACAAAACCATGGGTAACACTGGACTGACATCCAGCCAACTAGACAAAACCATGGGAAACACTGGACTGACATCCAGCCAACTAGACAAAACCATGGGAAACACTGGACTGACATCCAGCCAACTAGACAAAACCATGGGAAACACTGGACTGACATCCAGCCAACTAGACAAAACCATGGGAAACACTGGACTGACATCCAGCCAACTAGACAAAACCATGGGAAACACTGGACTGACATCCAGCCAACTAGACAAAACCATGGGAAACACTGGACTGACATCCAGCCAACTAGACAAAACCATGGGAAACACTGGACTGACATCCAGCCAACTAGACAAAACCATGGGAAACACTGGACTGACATCCAGCCAACTAGACACATCGGTGGGAAACACTGGACTGACATCCAGCCAACTAGACACATCGGTGAGAAACACTGGACTGACAACTAGCCAACTAGACACATCGGTGAAAAACACTGGACTGACATCCAGCCAACTAGACAAAACCATAGGAAACACTGGACTGACATCCAGCCAACTAGACACATCGGTGAGAAACACTGGACTGACATCCAGCCAACTAGACACAACCATGGGAAACACTGGACTGACATCCAGCCAACTAGACAAAACCATGGGAAACACTGGACTGACATCCAGCCAACTAGACAAAACCATGGGAAAACACTGGACTGACAACCAGCCAACTAGACAAAACCATGGGAAACACTGGACTGACATCCAGCCAACTAGACAAAACCATGGGAAACACTGGACTGACATCCAGCCAACTAGACAAAACCATGGGAAACACTGGACTGACATCCAGCCAACTAGACAAAACCATGGGAAACACTGGACTGACATCCAGCCAACTAGACACATCGGTGAGAAACACTGGACTGACAACTAGCCAACTAGACACATCGGTGAGAAACACTGGACTGACAACTAGCCAACTAGACAAAACCATGGGAAACACTGGACTGACATCCAGCCAACTAGACAAAACCATGGGAAACACTGGACTGACATCTAGCCAACTAGACAAAACCATGGGAAACACTGGACTGATATCCAGCCAACTAGACAAAACCATGCGAAACACTGGACTGACATCCAGCCAACTAGACAAAACAGTGGGAAACACTGGACTGACATCCAGCCAACTAGACACAACAGTGGGAAACACTGGACTGACATCCAGCCAACTAGACACATCGGTGGGAAACACTGGACTGACAACTAGCCAACTAGACAAAACCATGGGAAACACTGGACTGACATCCAGCCAACTAGACAAAACCATGGGAAACACTGGACTGACATCCAGCCAACTAGATACAACCATGGGAAACACTGGACTGCCAACTTGCCAACTAGACACATCGGTGGGAAACACTGGACTGACATCCAGCCAACTAGACACAACCATGGGAAACACTGGACTGACATCCAGCCAACTAGACACATCGGTGAGAAACACTGGACTGACATCCAGCCAACTAGACACATCAGTGAAAAACACTGGACTGAAATCCAGCCAACTAGACAAAACCATGGGAAACACTGGACTGACATCCAGCCAACTAGACAAAACCATGGGAAACACTGGACTGACATCCATACAACTAGACAAAACATGGGAAACACTGGACTGACATCCAGCCAACTAGACACATCGGTGGGAAACACTGGACTGACATCCAGCCAACTAGACAAAACCATGAGAAACACTGGACTGACAAAGCCAACTAGACGGTGACTGGACTGACATCCAGCCAACTAGACAAAACCATGGGAAACACTGGACTGACATCCAGCCAACTAGACACATCGGTGAGAAACACTGGACTGACATCCAGCCAACTAGACAAAACCATGGGAAACACTGGACTGACATCCAGCCAACTAGACAAAACCATGGGAAACACTGGACTGACATCCAGCCAACTAGACACAAAACCATGGGAAACACTGGACTGACATCCAGCCAACTAGACAAAACCATGGGAAACACTGGACTGACATCCAGCCAACTAGACAAAACCATGGGAAACACTGGACTGACATCCAGCCAACTAGACAAAACCAGTGGGAAACACTGGACTGACATCCAGCCAACTAGACAAACCATGGGAAACACTGGACTGACATCCAGCCAACTAGACACAACAGTGGGAAACACTGGACTGACATCCAGCCAACTAGACACAACCATCGGTGGGAAACACTGGACTGACATCCAGCCAACTAGACAAAA
Organism: Oncorhynchus nerka; assembly: GCF_034236695.1. Lineage (NCBI taxonomy): Eukaryota > Metazoa > Chordata > Actinopteri > Salmoniformes > Salmonidae > Oncorhynchus > Oncorhynchus nerka. Next base: position 79,225,074 of record NC_088398.1, read on the forward strand.
CCATGGGAAACACTGGACTGACATCCAGCCAACTAGACAAAACCATGACTGACATCCAGCCAAAACACTGGGGAAACACTGGACTGACATCCAGCCAACTAGACAAAACCACTAGACAAAACCATGGGAAACACTGGACTGACATCCAGCCAACAGCCGGTGAGAAACACTGGAGACAACTAGCCAACTAGACACATCGGTGAGAAACACTGGACTGACATCCAGCCAACTAGACAAAACCATGGGAAACACTGGACTGACATCCAGCCAACTAGACACAACAGTGAGAAACACTGGACTGACATCCAGCCAACTAGACAAAACATCGGGGAAACACTGGACTGACATCCAGCCAACTAGACAAAACCATGGGAAACACTGGACTGACATCCAGCCAACTAGACACATCGGTGGGAAACACTGGACTGACATCCAGCCAACTAGACACATGAAACACTGGACTGACATCCAGCCAACTAGACAAAACCATGGGAAACACTGGACTGACATCCAGCCAACTACTGAAACACTGGACTGACACATCCAGCCAACTAGACAAAACCATGGGAAACACTGGACTGACATCCAGCCAACTAGACACATGGGTGAGAAAACACTGACATCCAGCCAACTAGACATGGGTGAGAAACACTGGACTGACATCCAGCCAACTAGACACATCAGTGAAAACACTGGACTGACATCCAGCCAACTAGACACATCGGTGGGAAACACTGGACTGACATCCAGCCAACTAGACAAAACCATGGGAAACACTGGACTGACATCCAGCCAACTAGACAAAACCATGGGAAACACTGGACTGACATCCAGCCAACTAGACAAAACCATGGGAAACACTGGACTGACATCCAGCCAACTAGACAAAACCATGGGAAACACTGGACTGACATCCAGCCAACTAGACAAAACCATGGGAAACACTGGACTGACATCCAGCCAACTAGACACAACGGTGAGAAACACTGGACTGACATCCAGCCAACTAGACAAAACCATGGGAAACACTGGACTGACATCCAGCCAACTAGACACAGCGGTGAGAAACAACTAGACAAAACCATGGGAAACACTGGACTGACATCCAGCCAACTAGACAACTGGGAAACACTGGACTAACATCCAGCCAACTAGACACATCAGTGAGAAACACTGGACTGACATCCAGCCAACTAGACAAAACCATGGGAAACACTGGACTGACATCCAGCCAAAGACAAAAGCCAATGGAAACACTGGACTGACATCCAGCCAACTAGACACAACGGTGGGAAACACTGGACTGACATCCAGCCAACTAGACAAAACCATGGGAAACACTGGACTGACATCCAGCCAACTAGACACAACGGTGGAAACACTGGACTGACATCCAGCCAACTAGACACACCAGTGAAAAACACTGGACTGACATCCAGCCAACTAGACAAAACCATGGGAAACACTGGACTGACATCTAGCCAACTAGACACACGGTGAGAAACACTGGACTGACAACCAGCCAACTAGACAAAACCATGGGAAACACTGGACTGACATCCAGCCAACTAGAAACACTGGACTGACAACAGCCAACTAGACACATCGGTGGGAAACACTGGACTGACATCCAGCCAACTAGACAAAACCATGGGAAACACTGGACTGACATCCAGCCAACTAGACAAAACAGTGGGAAACACTGGACTGACATCCAGCCAACTAGACACAACCATGGGAAACACTGGACTGACATCCAGCCAACTAGACAAAACCATGTGAAACACTGGACTGACATCCAGCCAACTAGACACAACCATGGGAAAGACTGGACTGACATCCAGCCAACTAGACAAAACCATGGGAAACACTGGACTGACATCCAGCCAACTAGACACATCGATGAGAAACACTGGACTGACATCTAGCCAACTAGACACATCGGTGAGAAACACTGGACTGACATCCAGACTAGACCAGCCAACTCCAGACAAAAAACCATGGGAAACACTGGACTGACATCCAGCCAACTAGACACAACGGTGAGAAACACTGGACTGACAAGCCAACTAGACAAAACCATGGGAAACACTGGACTGACATCCAGCCAACTAGACAAAACCATGGGAAACACTGGACTGACATCCAGCCAACTAGACAAAACCATGGGAAACACTGGACTGACATCCAGCCAACTAGACAAAACCATGGGAAACACTGGACTGACATCCAGCCAACTAGACAAAACCAACAACCATGGGAAACACTGGACTGACATCCAGCCAACTAGACACATCGGTGGGAAACACTGGACTGACATCCAGCCAACTAGACAAAACCATGGGAAACACTGGACTGACATCCAGCCAACTAGACACAACGGTGAGAAACACTGGACTGACATCCAGCCAACTAGACAAAACCATGAGAAACACTGGACTGACATCCAGCCAACTAGACACTGAGAAACACTGGACTGACATCCAGCCAACTAGACACACCGGTGGAAACACTGGACTGACATCCAGCCAACTAGACAAAACCATGGGAAACACTGGACTGACATCCAGCCAACTAGACAAAACCATGGGAAACACTGGACTGACATCCAGCCAACTAGACAAAACCATGAGAAAAACACTGGACTGACAACCAGCCAACTAGACAAAACATCGGTGGAAACACTGGACTGACATCCAGCCAACTAGACAAACCAGTGGGAAACACTGGACTGACATCCAGCCAACTAGACAAAACCATGGGAAACACTGGACTGACATCCAGCCAACAGCCAACTAGACAAAACCATGGGAAACACTGGACTGACATCCAGCCAACTAGACAAAACCATGGGAAACACTGGACTGACAACTAGACACCAGCCAACTAGACAAAACCATGGGAAACACTGGACTGACATCCAGCCAACCAAAACATGGGAAACACTGGACTGACATCCAGCCAACTAGACAAAACCATGGGAAACACTGGACTGACATCCAGCCAACTAGACAAAACCATGGGAAACACTGGACTGACATCCAGCCAACTAGACAAAACGGTGGGAAACACTGGACTGACATCCAGCCAACTAGACAAACCATGGGAAACACTGGACTGACATCCAGCCAACTAGACACATCGGTGAGAAACACTGGACTGACATCCAGCCAACTAGACAAATCGGTGGGAAACACTGGACTGACAATCCAGCCAACTAGACAAAACCATGGGAAACACTGGACTGACACAGCCAACTCGGTGAGAAACACTGGACTGACATCCAGCCAACTAGACAAAACCATGGAAACACTGGACTGACATCCAGCCAACTAGACACAAACCGGTGGGAAACACTGGACTGACATCCAGCCAACTAGACAAAACCATGGGAAACACTGGACTGACATCCAGCCAACTAGACAAAACCATGGGAAACACTGGACTGACATCCAGCCAACTAGACAAAACCAGTGGGAAACACTGGACTGACATCCAGCCAACTAGACTAGACAACCATGGGAAACACTGGACTGACATCCAGCCCAGCCACACTAGACAACTAACCATGGGAAACACTGGACTGACATCCAGCCAACTAGACAAAACCATGGGAAACACTGGACTGACATCCAGCCAACTAGACAAAACCATGGGAAACACTGGATGACATCCAGCCAACTAGACACATCGGTGAGAAACACTGGACTGACATCCAGCCAACTAGACAAAACCATGGGAAACACTGGACTGACATCCAGCCAACTAGACACAACCATGGGAAACACTGGACTGACATCCAGCCAACTAGAAACGGTGAGGAAACACTGGACTGACATCCAGCCAACTAGACACATCGGTGGGAAACACTGGACTGACATCCAGCCAACTAGCCATAGGAAACACTGGACTGACATCCAGCCAACTAGACACAACGGTGGGAAACACTGGACTGACATCCAGCCAACTAGACAACCAGAAACACTGGACTGACATCCAGCCAACTAGACAAAACCATGGGAAACACTGGACTGACATCCAGCCAACTAGACACAACAGTGGGAAACACTGGACTGACATCCAGCCAACTGACAAAACAGTGGGAAACACTGGACTGACATCCAGCCAACTAGACAAAACATGGGAAACACTGGACTGACATCTCCAGCCAACTAGACACACCGGTGAGAAACACTGGACTGACAACTAGACAAAACCATGGGAAACACTGGACTGACATCCAGCCAACTAGACAAAACCATGGGAAACACTGGACTGACATCCAGCCAACTAGACACAACCATGGGAAACACTGGACTGACATCCAGCCAACTAGACAAAACCATGGGAAACACTGGACTGACATCCAGCCAACTAGACAAAACGGTGGGAAACACTGGACTGACATCCAGCCAACTAGACAAAACCATGGGAAACACTGGACTGACATCCAGCCAACTAGACACAACGGTGGGAAACACTGGACTGACACAGCCCTAGCCATGGGAAACACTGGAGACATCCAGCCAACTAGACACAACCATCGGTGAGAAACACTGGACTGACATCCAGCCAACTAGACACAACGGTGAGAAACACTGGACTGACAACTAGCCAACTAGACAAAACCATGGGAAACACTGGACTGACATCCAGCCAACTAGACACAACCGGTGAGAAACACTGGACTGACATCAGCCAACTAGACAAAACCATGGGAAACACTGGACTGACATCCAGCCAACTAGACAAAACCATGGGAAACACTGGACTGACATCCAGCCAACTAGACAAATTGGTGGGAAACACTGGACTGACATCCAGCCAACTAGACAAAACCATGGGAAACACTGGACTGACATCCAAACACTGGAAACACTGGACTGACATCCAGCCAACTAGACACATGGGTGACTGAAACACTGGACTGACTGACATCCAGCCAACTAGACAAAACCATGGGAAACACTGGACTGACATCCAGCCAACTAGACACAACAGTGGGAAACACTGGACTGACATCCAGCCAACTAGACACATCGGTGAGAAACACTGGACTGACATCCAGCCAACTAGACACAACCATGGGAAACACTGGACTGACATCCAGCCAACAGACATCCAGCCAACTAGAAACACACTAGGGTGAGAAACACTGGACTGACATCCAGCCAACTAGACAAAACCATGGGAAACACTGGACTGACATCCAGCCAACTAGACAAAACCATGGGAAACACTGGACTGACATCCAGCCAACTAGACAAAACCATGGGAAACACTGGACTGACATCCAGGACAAAACCATGGGAAACACTGGACTGACATCCAGCCAACTAGACACATCGGTGGGAAACACTGGACTGACAACTAGCCAACTAGACAAAACCATGGGAAACACTGGACTGACATCCAGCCAACTAGACACAACAGAAACACTGGACTGACATCCAGCCAACTAGACAAAACCATGGGAAACACTGGACTGACATCCAGCCAACTAGACACATCGGTGAGAAACACTGGACTGACAACCAGCCAACTAGACAAAACCATGGGAAACACTGGACTGACATCCAGCCAACTAGACACATGGGTGAGAAACACTGGACTAACATCCAGCCAACTAGACACATCAGTGAAAAACACTGGACTGACATCCAGCCAACTAGACAAAACCATGGGAAACACTGGACTGACACCAGCCAACTAGAAAACCATGGGAAACACTGGACTGACATCCAGCCAACTAGACAAAACCATGGGAAACACTGGACTGACATCCAGCCAACTAGACAAAACAGTGGGAAACACTGGACTGACATCCAGCCAACTAGACAATGGGTGGGAAACACTGGACTGACATCCAGCCAACTGGAGACACCAGCCAACTAGACACAACGGGGAAACACTGGACTGACATCCAGCCAACTAGACACATCGGTGGGAAACACTGGACTGACATCCAGCCAACTAGACACATCGGTGGGAAACACTGGACTGACATCCAGCCAACTAGACAAAACCATGGGAAACACTGGACTGACATCCAGCCAACTAGACAAAACGGTGGGAAACACTGGACTGACATCCAGCCAACTAGACAAAACCATGGGAAACACACTGACATCCAGCCAACTAGACAAAACCATGGGAAACACTGGACTGACATCCAGCCAACTAGACACAACAGTGGGAAACACTGGACTGACATCCAGCCAACTAGACAAAACCATGGGAAACACTGGACTGACATCCAGCCAACTAGACACAATCGGTGGGAAACACTGGACTGACATCCAGCCAACTAGACAAAACCATGGGAAACACTGGACTGACATCCAGCCAACTAGACACACTAGACACTGACACAGCCAACTAGACAAAACCATGGGAAAACACTGGCCAACTAGACATGGTGAGAAACACTGGAACTAGACTAGACAACGGTGAGAAACACTGGACTGACATCCAGCCAACTAGACAAAACCATGGGAAACACTGGACTGACATCCAGCCAACTAGACACAACGGTGAGAAACACTGGACTGACATCCAACCAACTAGGAAACACTGGACTGACATCCAGCCAACTAGACAAAACCATGGGAAACACTGGACTGACATCCAGCCAACTAGACACAACAGTGGGAAACACTGGACTGACATCCAGCCAACTAGACAAAACATGGGAAACACTGGACTGACATCCAGAACAAACTGGAAACACTGGACTGACATCCAGCCAACTAGACACAACCATGGGAAACACTGGACTGACATCCAGCCAACTAGACACATCGGTGAGAAACACTGGACTGACATCCAGCCAACTAGACACATCGGTGGGAAACACTGGACTGACATCCAGCCAACTAGACGGTGGAAACACTGGACTGACATCCAGCCAACTAGAAACACTGGACTGACATCCAGCCAACTAGACAAAACGGTGGGAAACACTGGACTGACATCCAGCCAACTAGACACATGGGTGAGAAACACTGGACTGACATCCAGCCAACTAGACACATGGGTGAGAAACACTGGACTGACATCCAGCCAACTAGACACATCAGTGGGAAACACTGGACTGACATCCAGCCAACTAGACAAAACCATGGAAACACTGGACTGACATCCAGCCAACTAGACACATCGGTGAGAAACACTGGACTAGACATCCAGCCAACTAGCATGGGAAACACTGGACACATCCAGCCAACATGGGAAACACTGGACTGGCATCCAGCCAACTAGACAAAACCATGGGAAACACTGGACTGACATCCAGCCAACTAGACAAAACCATGGGAAACACTGGACTGACATCCAGCCAACTAGACAAAACCATGGGAAACACTGGACTGACATCCAGCCAACGACATAGACAAAACCATGGAAACACTGGACTGACATCCAGCCAACTAGACACATCGGTGAGAAACACTGAACTGACAACTAGCCAACTAGACAAAACCATGGGAAACACTGGACTGACATCCAGCCAACTAGACACAACGGTGAGAAACACTGGACTGACATCTAGCCAACTAGACAAAACCATGCGAAACACTGGAATGACATCCAGCCAACTAGACACATCGGTGAGAAACACTGGACTGACATCCAGCCAACTAGACAAAACCATGGGAAACTCTGGACTGACATCCAGCCAACTAGACACATGGGTGAGAAACACTGGACTAACATCCAGCCAACTAGACACATCAGTGAAAAACACTGGACTGACATTCAGCCAACTAGTCAAAACCATGGGAAACACTGGACTGACAACTAGCCATCTAGACAAAACCATGCGAAACACTGGAATGACATCCAGCCAACTAGACACATCGGTGAGAAACACTGGACTGAATTCCAGCCAACTAGACAAAACCATGGGAAACTCTGGACTGACATCCAGCCAACTAGACACAGAAACACACTAACATCCAGCCAACTAGACACATCAGTAAAAAACACTGGACTGACATTCAGCCAACTAGACAAAACCATGGGAAACACTGGACTGACAACTAGCCAACTAGACACATCGGTGAGAAACACTGGACTGACAACTAGCCAACTAGACAAAACCATGGGAAACACTGGACTGACATCCAGCCAACTAGACAAAACCATGGGAAACACTGGACTGACAACTAGCCAACTAGACACATCGGTGGGAAACACTGGACTGACATCCAGCCATCTAGACAAAACCATGGGAAACACTGGACTGACATCCAGCCAACTAGACAAAACAGTGGGAAACACTGGACTGACATCCAGCCAACTAGACACAACAGTGGGAAACACTGGACTGACATCCAGCCAACTAGACACAACAGTGGGAAACACTGGACTGACATCCAGCCAACTAGACACATCGGTGGGAAACACTGGACTGACATCCAGCCAACTAGACACAACCATGGGAAACCCTGGACTGACATCCAGCCAACTAGACACATCGGTGAGAAACACTGGACTGACAACTAGCCAACTAGACACATCGGTGAGAAACACTGGACTGACAACTAGCCAACTAGACAAAACCATGGGAAACACTGGACTGACATCCAGCCAACTAGACACAACGGTGAGAAACACTGGACTGACATCTAGCCAACTAGACAAAACCATGCGAAACACTGGAATGACATCCAGCCAACTAGACAAAACCATGCGTAACACTGGACTGACATCCAGCCAACTAGACACAACAGTGGGAAACACTGGACTGACATCCAGCCAACTAGACAAAACAGTGGGAAACACTGGACTGACATCCAGCCAACTAGACAAAACCATGGGAAACACTGGACTGACATCCAGCCAACTAGACACATCGGTGGGAAACACTGGACTGACATCCAGCCAACTAGACACATCGGTGGGGAACACTGGACTGACATCCAGCCAACTAGACAAAACAGTGGGAAACACTGGACTGACATCCAGCCAACTAGACACAACGGTGAGAAACACTGGACTGACATCTAGCCAACTAGACAAAACCATGCGAAACACTGGAATGACATCCAGCCAACTAGACACATCGGTGAGAAACACTGGACTGACATTCAGCCAACTAGACACATCAGTGAAAAACACTGGACTGACATTCAGCCAACTAGACAAAACCATGGGAAACACTGGACTGACAACTAGCCAACTAGACAAAACCATGCGAAACACTGGAATGACATCCAGCCAACTAGACACATCGGTGAGAAACACTGGACTGACATCCAGCCAACTAGACAAAACCATGGGAAACTCTGGACTGACATCCAGCCAACTAGACACATGGGTGAGAAACACTGGACTAACATCCAGCCAACTAGACACATCAGTAAAAAACACTGGACTGACATTCAGCCAACTAGACAAAACCATGGGAAACACTGGACTGACAACTAGCCAACTAGACACATCGGTGAGAAACACTGGACTGACAACTAGCCAACTAGACAAAACCATGGGAAACACTGGACTGACATCCAGCCAACTAGACAAAACCATGGGAAACACTGGACTGACAACTAGCCAACTAGACACATCGGTGGGAAACACTGGACTGACATCCAGCCATCTAGACAAAACCATGGGAAACACTGGACTGACATCCAGCCAACTAGACAAAACAGTGGGAAACACTGGACTGACATCCAGCCAACTAGACACAACAGTGGGAAACACTGGACTGACATCCAGCCAACTAGACACAACAGTGGGAAACACTGGACTGACATCCAGCCAACTAGACACATCGGTGGGAAACACTGGACTGACATCCAGCCAACTAGACACAACCATGGGAAACCCTGGACTGACATCCAGCCAACTAGACACATCGGTGAGAAACACTGGACTGACATCCAGCCAACTAGACACATCGGTGAGAAACACTGGACTGACAACTAGCCAACTAGACAAAACCATGGGAAACACTGGACTGACATCCAGCCAACTAGACACAACGGTGAGAAACACTGGACTGACATCTAGCCAACTAGACAAAACCATGCGAAACACTGGAATGACATCCAGCCAACTAGACAAAACCATGCGTAACACTGGACTGACATCCAGCCAACTAGACACAACAGTGGGAAACACTGGACTGACATCCAGCCAACTAGACAAAACAGTGGGAAACACTGGACTGACATCCAGCCAACTAGACACATCGGTGGGGAACACTGGACTGACATCCAGCCAACTAGACAAAACAGTGGGAAACACTGGACTGACATCCAGCCAACTAGACACAACGGTGAGAAACACTGGACTGACATCTAGCCAACTAGACAAAACCATGCGAAACACTGGAATGACATCCAGCCAACTAGACACATCGGTGAGAAACACTGGACTGACATTCAGCCAACTAGACACATCAGTGAAAAACACTGGACTGACATTCAGCCAACTAGACAAAACCATGGGAAACACTGGACTGACATCCAGCCAACTAGAATAGGAAACACTGGACTGACATCCAGCCAACTAGACACATCGGTGGGAAACACTGGACTGACATCCAGCCAACTAGACAAAACCATGGGAAACACTGGACTGACATCCAGCCAACTAGACACATGGGTGAGAAACACTGGACTGACATCCAGCCAACTAGACACATCAGTGAAAACACTGGACTGACATTCAGCCAACTAGACACATCGGTGAGAAACACTGGACTGACATCCAGCCAACTAGACAAAACCATGGGAAACACTGGACTGACATCCAGCCAACTAGACAAAACGGTGAGAAACACTGGACTGACATCCAGCCAACTAGACAAAACCATGGGAAACACTGGACTGACATCCAGCCAACTAGACAAAACCATGGGAAACACTGGACTGACATCCAGCCAACTAGACACAACGGTGGGAAACACTGGACTGACATCCAGCCAACTGACAAACAGTGAAACACTGGACTGACATCCAGCCAACTAGACAAAACCATGGGAAACACTGGACTGACATCCAGCCAACTAGACACACGGTGAGAAACACTGGACTGACATCCAGCCAACTAGACAAAACCATGGGAAACACTGGACTGACATCCAGCCAACTAGACAAAACCATGGGAAACACTGGACTGACAACCAGCCAACTAGACACATCGGTGGAAACACTGGACTGACATCCAGCCAACTAGACAAAACCATGGGAAACACTGGACTGACATCCAGCCAACTAGACAAAACAGTGGGAAACACTGGACTGACATCCAGCCAACTAGACACAACAGTGGGAAACACTGGACTGACATCCAGCCAACTATACACATCGGTGGGAAACACTGGACTGACATCCAGCCAACTAGACACAACCATGGGAAACACTGGACTGACATCCAGCCAACTAGACACATCGGTGAGAAACACTGGACTGACAACTAGCCAACTAGACACATCGGTGAGAAACACTGGACTGACAACTAGCCAACTAGACAAAACCATGGGAAACACTGGACTGACATCCAGCCAACTAGACACAACGGTGAGAAACACTGGACTGACATCTAGCCAACTAGACAAAACCATGCGAAACACTGGAATGACATCCAGCCAACTAGACAAAACCATGCGTAACACTGGACTGACATCCAGCCAACTAGACACAACAGTGGGAAACACTGGTCTGACATCCAATCAACTAGACAAAACAGTGGGAAACACTGGACTGACATCCAGCCAACTAGACAAAACCATGGGAAACACTGGACTGACATCCAGCCAACTAGACAAAATCATGGGAAACACTGGACTGACATCCAGCCAACTAGACAAAACCGGTGGGAAACACTGGACTGACATCCAGCCAACTAGACAAAACAGTGGGAAACACTGGACTGACATCCAGCCAACTAGACACAACGGTGGGAAACACTGGACTGACATCTAGCCAACTAGACACATGGGTGAGAAACACTGGACTGACATCCAGCCAACTAGACACATGGGTGAGAAACACTGGACTGACATCCAGCCAACTAGACACATCAGTGAAAAACACTGGACTGACATCCAGCCAACTAGACACATCGGTGAGAAACACTGGACTGATATCCAGCCAACTAGACAAAACCATTGGAAACACTGGACTGGCATCCAGCCAACTAGACAAAACCATGGGAAACACTGGACTGACATCCAGCCAACTAGACAAAACCATGGGAAACACTGGACTGACATCCAGCCAACTAGACAAAACCATGGGAAACACTGGACTGACATCCAGCCAACTAGACAAAACATCGGGAAACACTGGACTGACAACAGCCAACTAGACAAAACCATGGGAAACACTGGACTGACATCCAGCCAACTAGACAAAACAACGGTGAGAAACACTGGACTGACATCTAGCCAACTAGACAAAACATGGAAACACTGGACTGACATCCAGCCAACTAGACACATCGGTGAGAAACACTGGACTGACATCCAGCCAACTAGACAAAACCATGGGAAACACTGGACTGACATCCAGCCAACTAGACAAAACCATGGGAAACACTGGACTGACATCCAGCCAACTAGACACATCACTGAAAAACACTGGACTGACAAGCCAACTAGACAAAACCATGGGAAACACTGGACTGACAACAGCCAACTAGACACATCGGTGAGAAACACTGGACTGACATCCAGCCAACTAGACACAACAGTGGGAAACACTGGACTGACATCCAGCCAACTAGACAAAACAGTGGGAAACACTGGACTGACATCCAGCCAACTAGCCTGACACTAGCCAACTAGACACATGGGTGAGAAACACTGGACTGACATCCAGCCAACTAGACACATGGGTGAGAAACACTGGACTGACATCCAGCCAACTAGACACATCAGTGGAAACACTGGACTGACATCCAGCCAACTAGACACATCGGTGAGAAACACTGGACTGACATCCAGCCAACTAGACAAAACCATGGGAAACACTGGACTGACATCCAGCCAACTAGACAAAACCATGGGAAACACTGGACTGACATCCAGCCAACAGACAAAACCATGGGAAACACTGGACTGACATCCAGCCAACTAGACAAAACCATGGGAAACACTGGACTGACATCCAGCCAACTAGACACATCGGTGAGAAACACTGGGACAACTAGCCAACTAGACAAAACCTGGACTGGACTGACATCCAGCCAACTAGACAAAACCATGGGAAACACTGGACTGACATCCAGCCAACTAGACAAAACCATGGAAACACTGGACTGACATCCAGCCAACTAGACAAAACATCGGTGGAAACACTGGACTGACATCCAGCCAACTAGACAAAACCATGGGAAACACTGGACTGACATCCAGCCAACTAGACACATCGGTGAGAAACACTGGAACATCCAGCCAACTAGACACATCAGTGAAAAACACTGGACTGACATCCAGCCAACTAGACAAAACCATGGGAAACACTGGACTGACAACTAGCCAACTAGACACATCGGTGAGAAACACTGGACTGACAACTAGCCAACTAGACAAAACCATGGGAAACACTGGACTGACATCCAGCCAACTAGACAAAACCATGGGAAACACTGGACTGACAACTAGCCAACTAGACACATCGGTGGGAAACACTGGACTGACATCCAGCCATCTAGACAAAACCATGGGAAACACTGGACTGACATCCAGCCAACTAGACAAAACCAGTGGGAAACACTGGACTGACATCCAGCCAACTAGACAAAACCATGGGAAACACTGGACTGACATCCAGCCAACTAGACACAACCAGTGGGAAACACTGGACTGACATCCAGCCAACTAGACACAACGGTGGGAAACACTGGACTGACATCCAGCCAACTAGACACAACCATGGGAAACACTGGACTGACATCCAGCCAACTAGACACATCGGTGAGAAACACTGGACTGACAACTAGCCAACTAGACACAACGGTGGGAAACACTGGACTGACATCTAGCCAACTAGACACATGGGTGAGAAACACTGGACTGACATCCAACTAGACACAACTGGGAAACACTGGACTGACATCCAGCCAACTAGACAAAACCATGGGAAACACTGGACTGACATCCAGCCAACTAGACAAAACCGGTGAGAAACACTGGACTGACATCCAGCCAACTAGACAAAACCATGGGAAACACTGGACTGACATCCAGCCAACTAGACAAAACATGGGTGGGAAACACTGGACTGACATCCAGCAAACTAGACACCAGAAACACTGGACTGACTCCAGCCAACTAGACAAAACCATGGGAAACACTGGACTGACATCCAGCCAACTAGACAAAACCATGGGAAACACTGGACTGACATCCAGCCAACTAGACACATCGGTGAGAAACACTGGACTGACAACTAGCCAACTAGACAAAACCATGGGAAACACTGGACTGACATCCAGCCAACTAGACACAACGGTGAGAAACACTGGACTGACATCTAGCCAACTAGACAAAACCATGCGAAACACTGGAATGACATCCAGCCACTAGACACATCGGTGAGAAACACTGGACTGACATCCAGCCAACTAGACAAAACCATGTGGAAACACTGGACTGACATCCAGCCAACTAGACAAAACATGGGTGAAACACTGGACTGACATCCAGCCAACTAGACACATCAGTGAAAAACACTGGACTGACATTCAGCCAACTAGACAAAACCATGGGAAACACTGGACTGACAACTAGCCAACTAGACAAAACCATGCGAAACACTGGAATGACATCCAGCCAACTAGACACATCGGTGAGAAACACTGGACTGACATCCAGCCAACTAGACAAAACCATGGGAAACTCTGGACTAACATCCAGCCAACTAGACACATGGGTGAAAAACACTGGACTGACATTCAGCCAACTAGACAAAACCATGGGAAACACTGGACTGACAACTAGCCAACTAGACACATCGGTGAGAAACACTGGACTGACAACTAGCCAACTAGACAAAACCATGGGAAACACTGGACTGACATCCAGCCAACTAGACAAAACCATGGGAAACACTGGACTGACAACTAGCCAACTAGACACATCGGTGGGAAACACTGGACTGACATCCAGCCATCTAGACAAAACCATGGGAAACACTGGACTGACATCCAGCCAACTAGACAAAACAGTGGGAAACACTGGACTGACATCCAGCCAACTAGACACAACAGTGGGAAACACTGGACTGACATCCAGCCAACTAGACACAACCATGGGAAACACTGGACTGACATCCAGCCAACTAGACAAAACCCTGGGAAACACTGGACTGACAACTAGCCAACTAGACACATCGGTGGGGAACACTGGACTGACATCCAGCCAACTAGACAAAACGGTGAGAAACACTGGACTGACATCCAGCCAACTAGACACAACGGTGGGAAACACTGGACTGACATCTAGCCAACTAGACACATGGGTGAGAAACACTGGACTGACAACTAGCCAACTAGACAAAACCATGGGAAACACTGGACTGACATCCAGCCAACTAGACAAAACCATGGGAAACACTGGACTGACAACTAGCCAACTAGACACATCGGTGGGAAACACTGGACTGACATCCAGCCATCTAGACAAAACCATGGGAAACACTGGACTGACATCCAGCCAACTAGACAAAACAGTGGGAAACACTGGACTGACATCCAGCCAACTAGACACAACAATGGGAAACACTGGACTGACATCCAGCCAACTAGACACAACAGTGGGAAACACTGGACTTCCATCCAGCCAACTAGACACATCGGTGGGAAACACTGGACTGACATCCAGCCAACTAGACACAACCATGGGAAACACTGGACTGACATCCAGCCAACTAGACACATCGGTGAGAAACACTGGACTGACAACTAGCCAACTAGACACATCGGTGAGAAACACTGGACTGACAACTAGCCAACTAGACAAAACCATGGGAAACACTGGACTGACATCCAGCCAACTAGACAAAACCCTGGGAAACACTGGACTGACAACTAGCCAACTAGACACATCGGTGGGGAACACTGGACTGACATCCAGCCAACTAGACAAAACAGTGGGAAACACTGGACTGACATCCAGCCAACTAGACACAACGGTGGGAAACACTGGACTGACATCTAGCCAACTAGACACATGGGTGAGAAACACTGGACTGACATCCAGCCAACTAGACACATGGGTGAGAAACACTGGACTGACATCCAGCCAACTAGACAAAACCTTGGGAAACACTGGACTGACATCCAGCCAACTAGACAAAACCATAGGAAACACTGGACTGACATCCAGCCAACTAGACACATCGGTGAGAAACACTGGACTGACATCCAGCCAACTAGACAAAACCATGGGAAACTCTGGACTGACATCCAGCCAACTAGACACATGGGTGAGAAACACTGGACTGACATCCAGCAAACTAGACACATTGGTGAGAAACACTGGACTGACATCCAGCCAACTAGACAAAACCATGGGAAACACTGGACTGACATCCAGCCAACTAGACAAAACCATGGGAAACACTGGACTGACATCCAGCCAACTAGACACATCGGTGAGAAACACTGGACTGACAACTAGCCAACTAGACAAAACCATGGGAAACACTGGACTGACATCCAGCCAACTAGACACAACGGTGAGAAACACTGGACTGACATCTAGCCAACTAGACAAAACCATGCGAAACACTGGAATGACATCCAGCCAACTAGACACATCGGTGAGAAACACTGGACTGACATCCAGCCAACTAGACAAAACCATGGGAAACTCTGGACTGACATCCAGCCAACTAGACACATGGGTGAGAAACACTGGACTAACATCCAGCCAACTAGACACATCAGTGAAAAACACTGGACTGACATTCAGCCAACTAGACAAAACCATGGGAAACACTGGACTGACAACTAGCCAACTAGACAAAACCATGCGAAACACTGGAATGACATCCAGCCAACTAGACACATCGGTGAGAAACACTGGACTGACAACTAGCCAACTAGACAAAACCATGGGAAACACTGGACTGACATCCAGCCAACTAGACAAAACCCTGGGAAACACTGGACTGACAACTAGCCAACTAGACACATCGGTGGGGAACACTGGACTGACATCCAGCCAACTAGACAAAACAGTGGGAAACACTGGACTGACATCCAGCCAACTAGACACAACGGTGGGAAACACTGGACTGACATCTAGCCAACTAGACACATGGGTGAGAAACACTGGACTGACATCCAGCCAACTAGACACATGGGTGAGAAACACTGGACTGACATCCAGCCAACTAGACAAAACCATGGGAAACACTGGACTGACATCCAGCCAACTAGACAAAACCATAGGAAACACTGGACTGACATCCAGCCAACTAGACACATCGGTGAGAAACACTGGACTGACATCCAGCCAACTAGACAAAACCATGGGAAACTCTGGACTGACATCCAGCCAACTAGACACATGGGTGAGAAACACTGGACTGACATCCAGCCAACTAGACACATCAGTGAAAAACACTGGACTGAAATCCAGCCAACTAGACAAAACCATGGGAAACACTGGACTGGCATCCAGCCAACTAGACAAAACCATGGCAAACACTGGACTGACATCCAGCCAACTAGACAAAACCATGGGAAACACTGGACTGACATCCAGCCAACTAGACAAAACCATGGGAAACACTGGACTGACATCCAGCCAACTAGACAAAACCATGGGAAACACTGGACTGACATCCAGCCAACTAGATACAACCATGGGAAACACTGGACTGACATCCAGCCAACTAGACACAACCATGGGAAACACTGGACTGACATCCAGCCAACTAGACAAAACCATGGGAAACACTGGACTGACATCCAGCCAACTAGACAAAACCATGGGAAACACTGGACTGACATCCAGCCAACTAGACACATCGGTGAGAAACACTGGACTGACAACTAGCCAACTAGACACATCGGTGAGAAACACTGGACTGACAACTAGCCAACTAGACAAAACCATGGGAAACACTGGACTGACATCCAGCCAACTAGACAAAACCATGGGAAACACTGGACTGACATCTAGCCAACTAGACAAAACCATGGGAAACACTGGACTGATATCCAGCCAACTAGACAAAACCATGCGAAACACTGGACTGACATCCAGCCAACTAGACAAAACAGTGGGAAACACTGGACTGACATCCAGCCAACTAGACAAAACAGTGGGAAACACTGGACTGACATCCAGCCAACTAGACACATCGGTGGGAAACACTGGACTGACATCCAGCCAACTAGACAAAACCATGGGAAACACTGCACTGACATCCAGCCAACTAAATACAACCATGGGAAACACTGGACTGCCAACTTGCCAACTAGACACATCGGTGGGAAACACTGGACTGACATCCAGCCAACTAGACAAAACCATGGGAAACACTGGACTGACATCCAGCCAACTAGACACATCAGTGAAAAACACTGGACTGAAATCCAGCCAACTAGACAAAACCATGGGAAACACTGGACTGGCATCCAGCCAACTAGACAAAACAATGGGAAACACTGGACTGACATCCAGCCAACTAGACAAAACCATGGGAAACACTGGACTGACAACTAGCCAACTAGACAAAACCATAGGAAACCCTGGACTGACAACTAGCCAACTAGACAAAACCATGGGAAACACTGGACTGACATCCAGCCAACTAGACACATCGGTGAAAAACACTGGACTGACAACTAGCCAACTAGACAAAACCATAGGAAACACTGGACTGACAACTAGCCAACTAGACAAAACCATGGGAAACACTGGACTGACATCCAGCCAACTAGATACAACCATGGGAAACACTGGACTGACATCCAGCCAACTAGACACAACCATGGGAAACACTGGACTGACATCCAGCCAACTAGACAAAACCATGGGTAACACTGGACTGACATCCAGCCAACTAGACAAAACCATGGGAAACACTGGACTGACATCCAGCCAACTAGATACAACCATGGGAAACACTGGACTGACATCCATCCAACTAGACAAAACCATGGGAAACACTGGACTGACATCCAGCCAACTACACACATCGGTGGGAAACATTGGACTGACATCCAGCCAACTAGACACATCGGTGAGAAACACTGGACTGACAACTAGCCAACTAGACACATCGGTGAAAAACACTGGCCTGACATCCAGCCAACTAGACAAAACCATGGGAAACACTGGACTGACATCCAGCCAACTAGACACATCGGTGAAAAACACTGGACTGACAACTAGCCAACTAGACAAAACCATAGGAAACACTGGACTGACAACCAGCCAACTAGACAAAACCATGGGAAACACTGGACTGACATCCAGCCAACTAGACACAACCATGGGAAACACTGGACTGACATCCAGCCAACTAGACAAAACCATGGGAAACACTGGACTGACATCCAGCCAACTAGACAAAACCATGGGAAACACTGGACTGACATCCAGCCAACTAGACAAAACCATGGGAAACACTGGACTGACATCCAGCCAACTACACACATCGGTGGGAAACATTGGACTGACATCCAGCCAACTAGACACATCGGTGAGAAACACTGGACTGACAACTAGCCAACTAGACACATCGGTGAAAAACACTGGCCTGACATCCAGCCAACTAGACAAAACCATAGGAAACACTGGACTGACATCCAGCCAACTAGACACATCGGTGAGAAACACTGGACTGACATCCAGCCAACTAGACACAACCATGGGAAACACTGGACTGACATCCAGCCAACTAGACAAAACCATGAGAAACACTGGACTGACATCCAGCCAACTAGATACAACCATGGGAAACACTGGACTTACATCCATCCAACTAGACAAAACCATGGGAAACACTGGACTGACATCCAGCCAACTACACACATCGGTGGTAAACACTGGACTGACATCCAGCCAACTAGATACAACCATGGGAAACACTGGACTTACATCCATCCAACTAGACAAAACCATGGGAAACACTGGACTGACATCCAGCCAACTACACACATCGGTGGGAAACATTGGACTGACATCCAGCCAACTAGACACATCGGTGAGAAACACTGGACTGACAACTAGCCAACTAGACACATCGGTGAAAAACACTGGCCTGACATCCAGCCAACTAGACAAAACCATAGGAAACACTGGACTGACATCCAGCCAACTAGACACATCGGTGAGAAACACTGGACTGCCAACTTGCCAACTAGACACATCGGTGGGAAACACTGGACTGACATCCAGCCAACTAGACACAACCATGGGAAACACTGGACTGACATCCAGCCAACTAGACACATCGGTGAGAAACACTGGACTGACATCCAGCCAACTAGACACATCAGTGAAAAACACTGGACTGAAATCCAGCCAACTAGACAAAACCATGGGAAACACTGGACTGGCATCCAGCCAACTAGACAAAACAATGGGAAACACTGGACTGACATCCAGCCAACTAGACACAACCATGGGAAACACTGGACTGACATCCAGCCAACTAGACAAAACCATGGGTAACACTGGACTGACATCCAGCCAACTAGACAAAACCATGGGAAACACTGGACTGACATCCAGCCAACTAGATACAACCATGGGAAACACTGGACTGACATCCATCCAACTAGACAAAACCATGGGAAACACTGGACTGACATCCAGCCAACTACACACATCGGTGGGAAACATTGGACTGACATCCAGCCAACTAGACACATCGGTGAGAAACACTGGACTGACAACTAGCCAACTAGACACATCGGTGAAAAACACTGGCCTGACATCCAGCCAACTAGACAAAACCATAGGAAACACTGGACTGACATCCAGCCAACTAGACACATCGGTGAGAAACACTGGACTGACATCCAGCCAACTAGACACAACCATGGGAAACACTGGACTGACATCCAGCCAACTAGACAAAACCATGGGAAACACTGGACTGACATCCAGCCAACTAGATACAACCATGGGAAACACTGGACTGACATCCAGCCAACTAGACACAACCATGGGAAACACTGGACTGACATCCAGCCAACTAGACACATCGGTGGGAAACACTTGACTGACATCCATCCAACTAGACAAAACCATGGGAAACACTGGACTGACATCCAGCCAACTACACACATCGGTGGGAAACACTGGACTGACATCCAGCCAACTAGACACATCGGTGAGAAACACTGGACTGACAACTAGCCAACTAGACACATCGGTGAGAAACACTGGACTGACAACTAGCTCTCACAGTTTTATTTCAGAATTAGACGTTCATCCATATTTCACAATCACCAAATTTAAATTAGTTGAAAACGTCAAATTTCAAAGTGTTTATAGGTTACGGTTAAGTTTAGTTAACTGCAAAATCTTAAGGTTAGTCATTACCTCAGAATGGTTTAGGGCACAGCGGTCCCGGGAACTGCATCTCAGTGCTTGAGGCGTCACAACACACACCCTGGTGTGATTCCAGGCTGTATCACAACCGGTCGTGATTGGGAGTCCCACAGGGCGGCGCGCAATTGGCCCAGCGTCGTCCGGGTTTGGCCGGGGTAGGCGGTCATTGTAAATAAGAATTTGTTCTTAACTGACTTGCCGAGTTACATTTACATTTAACATTTAAGTCATTTATCAGACGCTCTTATCCAGAGCGACTTACAAATTGGTGCTTTCACCTTATGACATCCAGTGGAACAGCCACTTTACAATAGTGCATCTAGGTCTTTTAAGGGGGGGTGAGAAGGATTACTTTATCCTATCCTAGGTATTCCTTAAAGAGGTGGGGTTTCAGGTGTCTCCGGAAGGTGGTGATTGACTCCGCTGTCCTGGCGTCGTGAGGGAGTTTGTTCCACCATTGGGGGGCCAGAGCAGCGAACAGTTTTGACTGGGCTGAGCGGGAACTGTACTTCCTCAGTGGTAGGGAGGCGAGCAGGCCAGAGGTGGATGAACGCAGTGCCCTTGTTTGGGTGTAGGGCCTGATCAGAGCCTGGAGGTACTGAGGTGCCGTTCCCCTCACATCTCCGTAGGCAAGCACCATGGTCTTGTAGCGGATGCGAGCTTCAACTGGAAGCCAGTGGAGAGAGCGGAGGAGCGGGGTGACGTGAGAGAACTTGGGAAGGTTGAACACCAGACGGGCTGCGGCGTTCTGGATGAGTTGTAGGGGTTTAATAGCACAGGCAGGGAGCCCAGCCAACAGCGAGTTGCAGTAATCCAGACGGGAGATGACAAGTGCCTGGATTAGGACCTGCGCCGCTTCCTGTGTGAGGCAGGGTCGTACTCTGCGGATGTTGTAGAGCATGAACCTACAGGAACGGGCCACCGCCTTGATGTTAGTTGAGAACGACAGGGTGTTGTCCAGGATCACGCCAAGGTTCTTAGCGCTCTGGGAGGAGGACACGATGGAGTTGTCAACCGTGATGGCGAGATCATGGAACGGGCAGTCCTTCCCCGGGAGGAAGAGCAGCTCCGTCTTGCCGAGGTTCAGCTTGAGGTGGTGATCCGTCATCCACACTGATATGTCTGCCAGACATGCAGAGATGCGATTCGCCACCTGGTCATCAGAGGGGGGAAAGGAGAAGATTAATTGTGTGTCGTCTGCATAGCAATGATAGGAGAGACCATGTGAGGTTATGACAGAGCCAAGTGACTTGGTGTATAGCGAGAATAGGAGAGGGCCTAGAAAAGAGCCCTGGGGGACACCAGTGGTGAGAGCGCGTGGTGAGGAGACAGATTCTCGCCACGCCACCTGGTAGGAGCGACCTGTCAGGTAGGACGCAATCCAAGCATGGGCCGCGCCGGAGATGCCCAACTCGGAGAGGGTGGAGAGGAGGATCTGATGGTTCACAGTATCGAAGGCAGCCGATAGGTCTAGAAGGATGAGAGCAGAGGAGAGAGAGTTAGCTTTAGCAGTGCGGAGTAATAAATAAAGGTTCAATGTAAAAACATGTTTAAAGGTTTTTAAAACAGAAGGGATTGGATTGAAATGTTGGAATCAGAGCAAATTATCCAACCCAATCCACAGAGCCCGAGCAAAACCACACCTATTCGCAGATAACAGCTCTCACTGTTGCCCCTAGTGGCCCATTTTGACGTCATCTCCCGACGTCATCACACATGGGTGGATGATGAATACCGTATCACGGTAACCTGGCTGGGAGTTAACATGGGCCGGCGTCCCTGTGGAATGCTTTCTACACCTTGTCGAGTCCGTGACCTGATGAGCGGAGGTTGTTCAGTTTGCCAAAAATGCTACATTTAGTCATAATATATATATATATATGTTATATTATAACTAAATGTAGCATTGTGGCAAACCAGGATTGTTTCAATAGGTACAATAATCCAATCAACTCTCTACGCATATGTAAACATAAAACCGAGTCCTAAAGTGTTTAATTTCAAACACCCTTTACCTTAAAACCACCACCACATGTCATATGTAGAACGCACCTCTATATGAGTGAACAATGGAGCAGCCATTGGATTAGAGAGCCCCTGGGTTTAGATTCCTTTTGTGTCAAACAGATGGAGTTAACTTGGCCCAGCGTGAGTGAGATGGTGAGATGGTTGCTGGGAGCTGTGAGGATGGCTGCTTTGAACAGTAAATAGGTGTTAATAAGCACTGATGGCCATCACCACATTTTATTGTGGTTGTTTTAGTGAAAATGTTGCTCAGTATAGGAGTTGAGATGTTTTTCAGTTTTTCTTTTTTTAAACTATAGGCAGGATTCAGTAGATATAGGCATTGCATAGTATACTGGTTAGCTATTACTGTTGAAGGCCTATTGCTGGCTGTCACAGCATTGTCTATTCCTCCAGTAATTCATTAAGCAGCAAACAACAACCCAACTAATGGAGGACTTTGAGGCAGTTGAAAGTTATTTTTATGTAAAGTAATGTTTTGGCCTTTTGGTTCAATAAACCATCGTTTTGATCTCCCACCCTTGCTACTCCATCTGACCTCAGAAGGCTGCAGATAAAACACATGATTACAATCCCACCCCTGCCAGATAAACAGTTTCTGTTTGCCCATTTTTGACCACACATTAGATAATACATTTAAAAGGTACATCAGATGCAGCTGTAAACATTGACACATACAGTATCTTTGTTTGTGTGTAGATTTGATTATAATGTCGGAGAACCGAGGTCAAGTAATGGGCTAATAGTAATTTACCTGTAAATACAATGAGATTACAACTACCCATTTGGAAGCCCTTACATTTGGACTTGGTTGAGACCCCAAGGCCAGTCCAAACATGTTAGCGTGAATACTGAGGAGTGAAACAACGGAGAGAACAAGTACAAAAATTGAATTAAAAAAAATTACTTTTAAATAATAATATAAATTATTATAATAATGATTAAAAAAATATATATATATATAATCAGAATATACATTATGATAATAATAACGATAATAATAATACTAAATAAATAAAAAGAACAATAACACCAATCATTATATTACAAATAATAATTGTATTTTTATTTTTATTTTTAAATAATAATAATAATAATAATAATCATTTTTAAAATTATTATTATGATGTTAATATTAATTATAGTAATGATAATAATAATACTAAATTAAAAAAATATATATTAACACTAATCATTATAATACAACTAATAATAATAATAATGTTGATAATAATACAGTTAAAAAAATTATAATATTTTCACAATTTTACCATCTGCTTCATTCACCAACTGTTGAACATTGAATGACAGAAACCAGTGCGGATTTGTAAAAAAAAGCCTTCATGTTAGCTCCAAACTAGCGCCAAGCTAGCTCTCCGAGCTAACTAGTGGTCATGAAAGTTTGCACCAAAACTATAGCTCCTAGTGAACTTTTTGCAAGCTAAATAGCTTGATAAAACAAATAGTATTTATTTCCAAACTTGCTTCATGGTTAAGGAAGTCATTACATTGTAATTAGGCCAACTTGTATTTGTTTTCATAAACTTTTTATTTGTTAGCCCTAAGCTAATGTGTTATCAGTTAAGCACTTTTCATGCCCACACTTGGTGATTACTGGGCTCAAGAGTTATGGTTAGGCTATGTTTTTGAGACAAATGCAGTATACATGAGCCTATGCTTACAGGAGTCAATGTCTGAACTACAGTGGGTATCTAATTAGCATAATGAAACCATCAATAGTGGGGCATTTAAGCCCTGTACAACATCTCTGTCTCCCAGGCTGTGTGCCACTTCCAGACCAGAGCCAATCACATGCAAGGAACAACAAGCCATCAAGCCACATTCAAACAGAGATAGAAATCTGAAGCCTAGAGTACATTTTTCAAAATTATTATTATTTATTTTTGTATAGCTAGTTTCCTAGCAGGGCTGCTTAGCAAGCTCAGTTGGCTAGCTAGTCACGTGAGCTAGCTACTGTAGCTAGTTAGCTAGTTAGTCTTGCTAGCTAGCTAGCTAGCAACTTGTTATCTATGCAGGTTGTTCGCTTGCATAAGTGATAAACCCTTCATGTTTTATGGACAATATTTACATTTAGCTCCATTCCTGACAGGCTGATCAGATTAGCTTTCACCCTCATAGCTTGATCATATTCCTTAGCAGCCTCAGAGGTTCGTAAATCAGGAATGCTGCCCTGTAGGCTGTTTCATGAGCAAATTGTCTTGCAGGCATATTAACAGTCCAAGTCGGATGCGTAATGATCCAGTGGGTGAGCTCTATTCCTGTCAGGCTGATCTGATTCAATAGCAGCCTCAGAGACTCACAAGTCAGGACGCTGCTATGCATGGCTCCATATCGACTAAATTAAACCATTCTCTCCTCTCTGCCAGCTCCCTGAGCCACTCCAAACTAGCCAGGTCTCTAGGCAGCATGTAGGTAGTGGCCAGAGACAGAGAGCCAGTGTGATGTGAGCCCAGTGGCTGCCATAGAGACACAGCCAATGACACAGTCAATGCAGGCAGCCCAGTCAGCACAGGCAACCTGCCCAACCTAAACATGCTGCAGGCCCATTTAGAAGGCAAGCCCACCTAGCCCCACCTCAACCCATTCTCTGGGCTCTCGCCTACTCTATTGTTCCCCCACACACCAAGGGGTCTGCCTACAATCACAACAAAACTCCTTCTATATCTGTGTATGCTGCTAGGCTACAACCCTCAAACTCCAATCAACACTCAAGCTTCCTTCAACACTCAAGCTCCCTTCAACACTCAAGCTCCCTTCAACACTCAAGCTCCCTTCAACATTCAAGCTCCCTTCAATACTCAAGCTCCCTTCAACACTCAAGCTCACATCAAAATTCAAGATCCCATCAACACTCAGGCTCCCATCAACCCTCAAGATCAAATCAACATTCAGGCTCCAATCAACACTCAGGGTCCCTTCAACACTCAGGGCCCCTTCAACACTCAAGATCCAATCAACACTCAGGCTCCCTTCAACATCAAGCTACTTTCAACACTCAGGCTCCCTTCAACACCCAATCTCACTTCAACACTCAAGCTCCCTTCATTACCAAGCTACTTTCAACATCAAGCAACTTTCAACACTCAGTGTCCCTTCAACACTCAGTTTCCCTTCAACAGTCAGGCTCCCTTCAACACCCAATCTCACTTCAACATTCCAGCTCCCTTTAACACACAAGCTCCCTTCAACACTCAAGCTCCCTTCAACACTCAGGCTCCCTTCAACATTCAGTTTCCCTTCAACAGTCAGGCTCCCTTCAACACCCAATCTCACTTCAACATTCCAGCTCCCTTTAACACACAAGCTCCCTTCAACACTCAAGCTCCCTTCAACACTCAGGCTCCCTTCAACATTCAGTTTCCCTTCAACAGTCAGGCTCCATTCAACACTCAAGGCCCCTTCAACACTCAAGCTCCCTTCAACACTCAATCTCACTTCAACATTCAAGCTCCCTTCAGCACTCAATCTCACTTCAACATTCAAGCTCCCTTCAACACTCAAGCTCCCTTCAACATTTAGGCTCCCTTCAACACTCAAGCTCCCTTCAACATTTAGGCTCCCTTCAACATTTAAGCTCCCTTCAACACTCAAGCTCCCTTCAACATTTAAGCTCCCTTCAACACTCAAACTCCCTTCAACACTCAAGCTCCCTTCAACATTTAAGCTCCCTTCAACATTTAGGCTCCCTTCAGCATTTAAGCTCCCTTCAACACTCAAGCTCCCTTCAACACTCAAGCTCCCTTCAACATTTAAGCTCCCTTCAACATTTAGGCTCAACCACTTCAACACTCTCCAGCTCTTTACAATTTCTCTGGCACCTTGCATATTCTATTGCAGATGATGATGCCGGAGTATGACTACCTGTAGCTTCTCTCGACCTTATTGCTTCTCTGTCTCATTGCTTTCAGACACAGGCAACCTGTTATTGGCTGGTTTTTGATTCTGCTGCCATACATTCTGCTGCCATAAATCATTGTTCTACAAAGGGGACCCTTTCCTTACTCCCCCCTTTTTCTATAAAAAAAAAATGTCCCTCCAAACAGACACATTGTTCCAGAGCACAGAAAACAATGTTCTTTACAAGCAACGTGATTTACTAGACTATGGTATATTTTTTCTTTCTCTCTTCCCTTTCATTGTATGTCTCACTGCTCTGTTCTATGCTGTTGTGGTTGTGTGTGAGATTGTGTCTTTAGTCAACCTCGTCTCTTAGTTTCCCCTCAGGTCCTTTCTTAAGTCTAGAATGGACAGACTTCATGTACAGTAAACTCTCACACCTTGTGTTCATCTTAATCCCTGTATAGGGTCTTTAGTGAAAGAAAGACCAAATGATTTTATTACAATGTTGCTGTGTATGATCTGCATGTCCTATTTATCTCTGCCTTGAGGTAACTATGTGCTTTTTGTCCCTTCAGTCACTCCATACCCAAAGCTAGAGCTCCTCTTCATTTCTCAAAAGAGGGACTGGGTTTATTTTACTTGAACCAGTCCAGTCCAAGTCAAATGTTGATTGAGGGATGATGTTGATGAGGAAATCTGATGTCTCTAATTGTGAATGGGAAGAACACGTTATCAGATATGATTAACATGCAAACCATGTTCAGTTAGTTTCGAATTCCTTTTATCACAAGGAACCTATTTTTTTTTAAATATATATTTCAAGGTTTATAACACGTCACTCTGCTTGTTGACAGAGCTGGGCTGAGCTGGGCACCGCTGTCTTAACCTCTCAAAGGTCCTTCTGAGCTGGGCACCACTGTCTTAACCTCTCAAAGGTCCTTCTGAGCTGGGCACTGCTGTCTTAACCTCTCAAAAGTCCTTCTGAGCTGGGCACCGCTGTCTTAACCTCTCAAAGGTCCTTCTGAGCTGGGCACTGCTGTCTTAACCTCTCAAAGGTCCTTCTGAGCTGGGCACTGCTGTCTTAACCTCTCAAATGTCCTTCTGAGCTGGGCACCTCTGTCTTAACCTCTGTCTTAACAGCTGTCTTAACCTTCTCTCTTAACTTCTGTCTTAACCGCTGTCTTAACCGCTGTCTTAACCTCTGTCTTAACCACTGTCTTAACCGCTGTCTTAACCGCTGTCTTAACCTCTGTCTTAACCTCTGTCTTAACCGCTGTCTTAACCACTGTCTTAACGTCTGTCTTAACGTCTGTCTTAATCGCTGTCTTAACCTCTGTCTTAACCGCTGTCTTAACCTCTGTCTTAACCGCTGTCTTAACCACTGTCTTAACCGCTGTCTTAACCACTGTCTTAACCGCTGTCTTAACCTCTGTCTTAACCTCTCAAAGGTCCTTCTGAGCTGGGCACCGCTGTCTTAACCTCTGTCTTAACCTCTGTCTTAACCGCTGTCTTAATCTCTGTCTTAACCTTTGTCCTAACCTCTGTCTTAACCTCTGTCTTAACCTCTGTCTTAACCGCTGTCTTATTCTCTGTCTTAACCTTTGTCCTAACCTCTGTCTTATCCGCTGTCTTAACCGCTGTTTTAACCACTGTCTTAACCGCTGTCTTAACCTCTGTCTTAACCTCTGTCTTAACCGCTGTCTTAATCTCTGTCTTATCCTTTGTCCTAACCTCTGTCTTAACCTCTGTCTTAAACGCTGTTTTAATCTCTGTCTTAACCTTTGTCCTATCCTTTGTCCTAACCTCTGTCTTAACCTCTGTCTTAACCGCTGTCTTAACCGCTGTCTTAACCTCTCAAAGGTCCTTCTGAGCTGGGCACCGCTGTCTTAACCTCTGTCTTAACCGCTGTCTTAACCTCTCTCTTAACCTCTGTCTTAACCGCTGTCTTAACCGCTGTCTTAACCGCTATCTTAACCGCTGTCTTAACCTCTGTCTTAACCTCTGTCTTAACTTCTATCTTAACCTCTGTCTTAACCACTGTCTTAACCGCTGTCTTAACCTCTGTCTTAACCGCTGTCTTAACCGCTGTCTTAACCTCTGTCTTAACCTCTGTCTGTTATGGATCAGTTCATGCCCAATTGTTTGAGGTGTTGAGGTGTTTTGTTGATACAATCATTTGTGAAAAGTCAGCCTTCTAAAACAAGCACAATGTCTTCTCTACAGGGGGGGGGGGTATGCTCTTCTGAGAGAATCTTTCAGAATGTTA
Source organism: Oncorhynchus nerka (assembly GCF_034236695.1). Lineage (NCBI taxonomy): Eukaryota > Metazoa > Chordata > Actinopteri > Salmoniformes > Salmonidae > Oncorhynchus > Oncorhynchus nerka. The sequence continues at coordinate 79,254,761 of NC_088398.1, forward strand.
CCGATAGAAGTGTATAGTAATGCCTAGAGGAATTTGTACAATGTCACACTCTTGAATAATAGACTGTTTGTCCACGTTGTACAACCTGCATGCTCTATTTGGCTTAATATGCCACAGCTTTCTTTCAATCTTCTGCCAGGCTTCCAGACAGTTTTCTTTGTTCTTTGAGCTGCTGTCCACACACTGGACGTAAGTCATTTGATATGCTGAAAACAATTCATTTGTATTTTTGTAAATATTTGTGTACTTTGTTTTGATGAACGATACTATAAGATTGTAATCGGTCTTACATACAAGAGGGACCTAAAGGGGCCTCATCTCATTCATGATAATCATGCGCTAAACATCTGCTCATGGACTACATCCCTTTTTTATATAAAACACCATCATTGCCTTTGACAGTTATTTACTTGCGACCATATAAGGACATTTGTTGTTTATAGAAGAATGGCTACACAGCAACCAGATGAATGTTCTGTTTCAAGCTTTGTTTCTTTCATCTTATACACTTCATTGACTAGAGCATCTGAGAACAGCTGTCCATATAGTCCATCTGTAAATAGCCCACACAGTCCACCTACTTCATCCCCATATTGTTTTTATTTACTTTTCTGCTCTTTTGCACACCAGTATCACTACTTGCACGTCATCATCTGCTCATCTATCACTCCAGTGTTAATTTGCTAAATTGTAATTACTTTTCTATTATGGCCTATTTGTTGCCTTACCTCCTCACACCATTTGCACACACTGTATATTGACTTTCTCTTTTTTCTATTGTGTTATTGACTGTACACTTGTTTATTCCACGTGTAACTCTGTGTTGTTGTTTGTGTCGCACTGCTTTGCTTTATCTTGGCCAGGTCGCAGTTGTAAATGAGAACTTGTTCTCAACTAGCCTACCTGGTTAAACAAAGGTGAAATATATATATTTTTAAAGATGGATAGTGGTTGCTGTTCTTAGGCTTGCAGCCCAACTGATAGAAAATGTACACTACCGTTCAAAAGTTTGGAGTCACTTACAAACGTCCTTGTTTTTTTGTGTCTGTGTTAGTGGCCTGTAGTTAGCGTCACGGTTGTTTTGTTGTTTCTTGTTGTTGTTGATGTTGTTGTTGTTGTTGTTGTTGTTGACATTCATAATAAAAAGAAATGTAAGCTCACCACGCTGCACCTTGGTCCGGTCGTTTCCCTGACGACGTTCGTGACAAAATAACATCAAATTGATCAGAAATACAGTGTAGACATTGTTAATGTTGTAAATGACTATTGCAGCTGGAAACGGCAGATTTTTTTATGGAATATCTACATAGGCGTCCAGGGGCCCATTATCAGCAACCACCACTCCTGTGTTCCAATGTCACATTATGTTAGCGAATAGAAGTTATTCATTTTAAAAGGCTAACTGTTCATTAGAAAGACCTTTTGCAATTATGTTAGCACAGCTGAAAGCTGTTCTGGTTAAAGAAGCAATAAAACTGGCTTTCTTTAGACTAGTTTAGACTAGTTGAGTGTCTGGAGCATAAGCATGTGTGGGTTTGATTACAGGCTCAAAATGGCTAGAAAAAAATGGCTTTTCCATGCGAGAAATTTGCCAAGAAATTGAAGACAACACTACTCCCTTCACAGAACGGCGCAAACTAGCTCTAACCAGAATAGAAAGAGGAATGGGAGCACAATTGAGCAAGAGGTCAAGTACATTAGACTGTCTAGTTTGAGAAACAGATGCCTCACAAGCTCTCAACTGGCAGCTTCATTAAATAGTGCCCGCAAAACACCAGTCTCAACGTCAACAGTGAAGAGGAGACTCCGGGATGCTTGCCTTAATTTTTCTTTTTAAAGATCCAATATTCCTATATATGCAGGATGTGCAGGAGGTATGACTGGTTTCCTCCACTGAGTGACTGCAAGCACGGTGCGGTGATGAGCTTGGCCTTGGCAAGGTGGCCGTGGCAAGGTGGCCTTGGCAAGCCGGGCATGCCACATCCAAGAGTCTCTGAGGTTCATCAACCTCCTCACTCTCTTCATTAGGAGTCCTTCCCCTCATTAAATCCTTCTGTACAGGAGATAATTAAAGACAGACACCACTCTGATGACACTAACTCAGCCGCCTGAGTCGCCCTCCTTGAACTCCCTGTCCTGAGTACGTCCTCAGGAAAAAAAACCTCAGCATCAATACCTCATGCATCAATACGCATCAGTATGCATAATGCTGTAATGGTTTGATGTTTGTTCGAGAATTATTTAGAAGTAAAAGAAACGCACACCTTTTTTAGGCGAGGTGCTGGCTAGCGGAGTAGAAAACTTGAAGATAAAACAGACCCGCACACTCTAGGAGCTCAGATGCAAAAATGTAATTACCAACGTTTCGACAGCCAAGCTGTCTTCATCAGGGTATAATCACAAACACTGCGGGATGACTCGTTTATATAGTGTCAAAAGACACAGGTGTCTGTAATCATGGTCAATAGTGGCCTAATATCATTGGTTAATTATCAAATATTAAAATGGCATACAAAGAACAGCATACAAACAACAAATGGATAGCATACGATCATAAATTCATTTTAGACTACACAAGCTTACAATGGCAAAGTCACAATAATCACAAGAATGGCTTCATATAAAAGTCTACGTTGAGACCGAAGGGAGCAAGGGTCTTTACGTTAAAGATCCAGGCAGCCTCTCGTTTTATCAATAAATGATCAAGGTCACCCCCTCTCCTAGGGAGGGTGACATGACATGTTCGATGCTAATACAACGCAGAGACGAAATCGAGTGGCCTGCCTCCAAGAAGTGGGCTGCAACTGGGTAAGTAAAGTTTTTACACCTAATGCTCTGAGATACGTACTGTTCGAGAGTTATTGCCATATTTATTGGACAATGATATGCCCGAGGACTTGTTTCAACTGGGTTCGGTTTGGTCACGCAGGTTAACGTTTCGCTCAATTTCCATGAGTGTAAAGGGTTAACACAATAAATTAATTTGACTTTTTCCACGTGGTTTCTTCTTTCACACACTCCATGAGATGATGACCTCTTCCTAAATATTTGGTTGAATGATGCATTTTGTGTATTGTTTCCTAGAAACAAGGGTGGCTCTACTTATTGCGTTGGTTCAACTTACCCCACTCTCTCCTACTGGATTTGTGTGAATGAATGCCTGCCTTCTCTTGGAGTATCTAGTGAGGATTCCAGCCCTGGAGTTGACCTGTGGAGCTGTTGCCAATACTGACCGACATTGTGAGATAGAACTAAAGCCACCTTCCACACTTCCCACTAGATTTTGCCTTGACCCCAGGAAATCATGTCCACGGTTGGATCACGACGATCGATCAACAGACGGCCAAGCAACTCCAGCAATCAATTCTCTCTGTCCATGTCCCACAATGTCAGACTGTCTCGATGTTAGTAGCAGGTAGTCAATACCTGTAAAATCATGGACAAAGTATGTTTTCTGGAAGATTTCACTACCTAATCACTGCCTCTTCATGAGGTGTGTCAGAGTCATTAAGGAGAATGAACAGAGGGAGACTGGGAGGGAAAGAGTGAAGGAGGAGAGAGGGAAGGAGGAGAGAGGGAAGGAGGAGAGAGTGAAGGAGGAGAGAGGGGAGGAGAAAAGAGTGAAGGAGGAGAGAGGGAAGGAGGAGAGAGGGAAGGAGTAAACAGTGCGTTCTGATGAAGTGGATATGACAGGGCCTTATGACTTCATATCAGAGCTGATGCCATTACCCTCAAATGGCTGTGGACATTAGTCGGTGGCAGGATGGCTGAGAGGGGTTGTTTTGATGTGTAGTGGGTAACAGGATGGCTGAGAGGGGTTGTTTTGCTCCATAGTGGGTAACAGGATGGCTGAGAGGGGTTGTTTTGCTGTGTAGTGGGTAACAGGATGGCTGAGAGGGGTTGTTTTGCTCCATAGTGGGTAACAGGATGGCTGAGAGGGGTTGTTTTGCTGTGTAGTGGGTAACAGGATGGCTGAGAGGGGTTGTTTTGATGTGTAGTGGGTAACAGGATGGCTGAGAGGGGTTGTTTTGCTGTGTAGTGGGTAACAGGATGGCTGAGAGGGGTTGTTTTGCTCCATAGTGGGTAACAGGATGGCTGAGAGGGGTTGTTTTGCTGTGTACTGGGTAACAGGATGGCTGAGAGGGGTTGTTTTGCTCCATAGTGGGTAACAGGATGGCTGAGAGGGGTTGTTTGGCTGTGTAGTGGGTAACAGGATGGCTGAGAGGGGTTGTTTTGCTCCATAGTGGGTAACAGGATGGCTGAGAGGGGTTGTTTGGCTGTGTAGTGGGTAACAGGATGGCTGGTAACAGGATGACTGAGGGTTGTTTTGCTGTGTAGTGGGTAACAGGATGGCTGAGAGGGGTTGTTTTGCTCCATAGTGGGTAACAGGATGGCTGAGAGGGGTTGTTTTGATGTGTAGTGGGTAACAGGATGGCTGAGAGGGGTTGTTTTGCTCCATAGTTTGGCTGAGAGGGGTTGTTTTGATGTGTAGTGGGTAACAGGATGGCTGAGAGGGGTTGTTTTGATGTGTAGTGGGTAACAGGATGGCTGAGAGGGGTTGTTTTGCTGGGTAGTGGGTAACAGGATGGCTGAGAGGGGTTGTTTTGCTGTGTAGTGGGTAACAGGATGGCTGAGAGGGGTTGTTTTGCTGTGTAGTGGGTAACAGGATGGCTGAGAGGGGTTGTTTTGCTGTGTAACAGGATGGCTGAGAGGGGTTGTTTTGCTGTGTGGGTAACAGGATGGCTGAGAGGGGTTGTTTTGCTGGTAGTGGGTAACAGGATGGCTGAGAGGGGTTGTTTTTCCATAGTGGGTAACAGGATGCTGAGAGGGGTTGTTTTAGTGGGTAACAGGGGCTGAGAGGGGTTGTTTTGCTGGGTAGTGGGTAACAAGATGACTGAGAGGGGTTGTTTTGCTGTGTAGTGGGTAACAGGATGGCTGAGAGTGGTTGTTTTGCTCCATAGTGGGTAACAGGATGGCTGAGAGGGGTTGTTTTGCTCCATAGTGGGTAACAGGAGGGCTGAGAGGGGTTGTTTTGCTGGGTAGTGGGTAACAAGATGACTGAGAGGGGTTGTTTTGCTGTGTAGTGGGTAACAGGATGACTGAGAGGGGTTGTTTTGCTGGGTAGTGGGTAACAGGATGGCTGAGAGTGGTTGTTTTGCTCCATAGTGGGTAACAGGTTGGCTGAGAGGGGTTGTTTTGCTCCATAGTGGGTAACAAGATGACTGAGAGGGGTTGTTTTGATGTGTAGTGGGTAACAGGATGACTGAGAGGGGTTGTTTTGCTGGGTAGTGGGTAACAGGATGGCGGAGAGGGCTTGTTTTGCTCCATAGTGGGTAACATGATGGCTGAGAGGGGTTGTTTTGCTGGGTAGTGCGTAACAAGATGACTGAGTGGTTGTTTAGCTCAGTGCTCCTGTTTTTGGTGTAGAGGTGAGGCACAGCCTTGTTTCAGTTCTGATGAGGTGAACAGAGGGGTAGCTGGGATGCGGGGTGATGAGGTGAGCTGTACTGGAGCTCAGAACGAGACACCACCACAAATAACAGGTCGTGAGGTATGGGAGGGAGGAAAAGAGGGAGACAGAAAGCTCTGTGCCAGACACAAGTCTCAGTGGTGCTGGGATTGACAGGTATATTACCACAGATTTCAATGGAGAGGACAAGCCTTATGGTTAACGTAAAAGGAGAAGCAAGAGGCTACATGGCTGGATAGCAAAAATAACTATATTTATTTACTGTGTGGGTGTGACTATCTACCGTTGAAATCGGAAGTTTACATACACCTACCAAATACATTTAAACTCGGTTTTTCACAATTCCTGACATTCATTTTTGCATAGTAAAAATTCCCTGTCTTAGGTCAGTTAGGATCACCACTTTATTTTAAGAATGTGAAATGTCAGAATAATAGTAGAGAGAATGATTTATTTCAGCTTTTATTTATTTTATCACATTCCCAGTGGGTCAGAAGTTTACATACACTCAATTAGTATTTGGTAGCATTGCCTTTAAATTGGGTTAAACGTTTCGGGTAGCCTTCCTCAAGCTCCCTGTTACGGTTTTCTTCTGGTGAAAGAGAGGAGGACCAAAATGCAGTGTGCTTATCTTTATACATCTTTAACGAAAGATGAAAAATGAACAATATACAAAACAAGAAACGTGAAAAACTGAAACAGCCCTATCTGGTGCAACAAACACAGAGACAGGAACAATCACCCACGAAATACCTAAAGAATATGGCTGCCTAAATATGGTTCCCAATCAGAGACATCGATAACCACCTGCCTCTGATTGAGAACCACTCTAGGCAACCATAGACTTAACTAGACTATACTAAACACAATCCCATCAATCTACAAAAAGCCCTGGACAAACACATAATTCACCCATGTCACACCCTGGCCTGACCAAAATAATAAAGAAAACACAAAATAGTGAGGCCAGGGCGTGACAGTACCCCCCCCCCCCTCAAAGGTGCGGACTCCTGGCCGCACACCTAAACCCATAGGGGGTCTGGGTGGGCGTCTGTCCACGGTGGCGGCTCTGGCGACGAATGTGGACCCCACTCCAACTTAGTCTTTGTCCACCTCCTTATCGTCCTTAGATTGGCGACCCTTGCCGCCGACCTTGGCCTAGTAACCCTAACAAAGGGACCCACTGGACTGAGGGGCAGCTCCGGACTGAGGGACAGCTCGGGACTGAGGTAGCTCGGGACTGAGTGGTAGCTCGGGACTGAGGGGTAGCTCGGGACTGAGGGGTAGCTCGGGTCTGAGGAGTAGCTCGGGACTGAGGGGTAGCTCAGGACTGAGGGGTAGCTCGGGACTGAGGGGTAGCTCGGGACTGAGGGGTAGCTCGGGACTGAGGGGTAGCTCGGGACTGAGAGGAAGCTCAGGCAGGTTGATGGCTCTGGCTGATCCTGGATGACTGGCGGATCCTGGCGGATCCTGGCTGAATGGCGGATCCTGGCTGACTGGCGGATCCTGGCGGATCCTGGCTGACTGGCGACTCTGGCGGATCCTGGCTGACTGGCGACTCTGGCGGATCCATGCTGACTGGCGACTCTGGCGGATCCATGCTGACTGGAAACACTGGATGCTCCATGCTGACTGGAGACTCTGGATGCTCCATGCTAGACGGGAGACTCTGGCGGCTCATGACAGACGGGAGACTCTGGCGGCTCATGACAGACGGGAGACTCTGGCGGCTCATGACAGACGGGAGACTCTGGCGGCTCATGACAGACGGGAGACTCTGGCGGCTCATGACAGACGGGAGACTCTGGCGGCTCATGACAGACGGGAGACTCTAGCGGCTCATGACAGACGGGAGACTCTGACGGCTCATGACAGACGGGAGACTCTGGCGGCTCATGACAGACGGGAGACTCTGGCGGCTCATGACAGACGGGAGACTCTGGCGGCCCATGACAGACGGGAGACTCTGGCGGCCCATGACAAACGGGAGACTCTGGCGGCCCATGACAAACGAGAGACTCCGGCAGCGCTGGAGAGGAGGAAGGCTCTGGCAGCGCTGGACAGGCGAAGCGCACTGTAGGCCTGGTGCGTGGTGCTGGCACTGGTGGTGCTGGGCCGAGGACACGCACAAGAAGCCTGGTGCGGGGAGCTGCCACCGGAGGGCTGGTGTGTGGAGGTGGCACTGGATGGACCGGACCTTGAAGGCGTACTGGAGATCTTGAGAGCAGGGCTGGCACCAACCGCCCAGGCTGGATCTTCACCCTAGCCCGGCAGATGTGAGGAGCTGAGATGTAGCGTACCGGGCTAAGCACGCGTACTGGGGACACCGTGCTTTCCACCGCATAACACGGTGCCTGACCAGTACCACGCCCGCCACGGTTAGCACTGCTAGGAGCACTGTAGCGCTGAGCTGGCACAGTACGTGCAAGGCTAGGGAGGTGCACAGGAGGCCTGGTGCGTGAGGCTGGCACAATCTTCACCAGCCGACTAGCACGCACCTCAGGACGAGTATGGAGAGCTGACCCAGGTGCCATCAAATCCCCGACACGCTTGGGTGAATTCCGTGCCTCATGCACCAAGACAGCAACTCCCTCATAACTCTCTCCTCCAATTTCTCCAATTAATCCTTCACAGTCTCTGCTTCGCTCACCTCCAACACCGGCTCTGGTTCTGGTTTCCTCCTTGGCTCCTCACAATAAACAGGGGGAGTTGGCTCAGGTCTGACTCCTGACTCTGCCACACTCTCGCTGTGCCATCCCCCCCAATACATTTTTGGGGCTGACTCTCGGGCTTCCATCCACGGCGCCGTGCTTTCTCCTCATACCAGCGCCTCTCCGCTTTCGCTGCCTCCAGCTCTTCTTTGGGGCGGTGATATTCTCCTGGCAGTGCCCAGGGTCCTTTACCGTCCAATTCGTCCTCCTATGTCCATTCCTCTTTGCACAGCTCCTGCTGCCTGTCACCACGCCGCTTGGTCCTGTTGTGGTGGGTGATTCTGTTACGGTTTTCTTCTGGTGAATGAGAGGAGGACCAAAATGCAGCGTGATTATCTTTATTCATATTTAATGAAAGATGAAAAATGAACAATATACAAAACAAGAAACGTGAAAAACTGAAACAGCCCTATCTGGTGCAACAAACACAGAGACAGGAACAATCACCCACGAAATACCTAAAGAATATGGCTGCCTAAATATGGTTCCCAATCAGAGACAACGATAACCACCTGCCTCTGATTGAGAACCACTCTAGGCAACCATAGACTTACCTAGACTACAATACTAAACACAACCCCATCAATCTACAAAAACCCCTAGACAAGACAAACACATAATTCAACCATGTCACACCTTGGCCTGACCAAAATAATAAAGAAAACACAAAATAGTAAGACCAGGGCGTGACACTCCCACAATAAGTTGGGTGAATTTCGGCCCATTCCTCCTGACAGAGCTGGTGTAACTGAGTCAGGTTTGTAAGACTCCTTGCTCGCACACACTTTTTCAGTTCTGCCCACAAATGTTCTATAGGATTGTGGACAGGTCTTTGTGATGGCCAGTCCAATACCTTGACTTTGTTGTCCTTAAGCCATTTTGCCACAACTTTGGAAGTATGCTTGGGGTCATTTTCCATTTGGAAGACCCATTTGCAGCCAAGCTTTCACTTTCTGACTGATGTCTTGAGATTTTCCTTCAATGTGTCCCCATAATTTTCCTGCTTCATGATGCCATCTATATTGTGAAATGCACCAGTCCCTCCTGCAGCAAAACACCCCCACAACATGATGCTGCCACCCACCCCCGTGCTTCACGGCTTGCAATCCTCCCCCTTTTTACTCCAAACATAACAATGGTCATTCTGGCCAAACATTTCTCCAAAAAGTACGATCTTTGTCCCCATGTGCCGTTGCAAACCGTAGTCTGTCTTTTTATTGTGGTGGTTTTGGAGCAGTGACAAGCAAAGAGGCAAAGAGGCACTGAGTTTGGAGGAAGGCCTTGAAATACATCCACAGGTACACCTCCAATTGACTCAAATGATGTCAATTAGCCTATCAGAAACTTCTAAAGCCATGACATCATTTTCTGGAATTTTCCAAGCTGTTTAAAGGCACAGTCAACTTAGTGTATGTAAACTTCTGACCCACTGGAATTGTGATACAGTGAATTATAAGTGAAATAATCTGTGTGTAAACAATTGTTGGAAAAATTACCTGTGTTGTTGCACAAAGTAGATGTCCTAACCGACATGTCAAAACTATAGTTTGTTAATAAGAAATGTGTTGAGTGGTTGAAAAACAAGTTTTAATGACTCCAACCTAAGTGTATGTAAACTTCTGACTTCAACTGTATATACCTGTATTGGGGTTTATTCTCCTGCTTCTATAGCGACACGTACACCCTCCTGTTACCGCGTGTATGCATTGTGTATGCTTGCAGGCATAAGGAGAAAGGCTATTTTAGGCTTAGGGGTTAGGTTTAGGGTTAGGGTAACAATTAGGGTTAGGGGTAAATGTTCGGGTTAGGGGTAAAGGCTAGGGTTAGGGGTGAAGATTAGGGTTAGGGGTAAATATTAGGGTTAGGGGTAAAGATTAGGGTTAGGGGTAAAGATTAGGGTTAGGGGTGAAGATTAGGGTTAGGGGTAAATATTAGGGTTAGGGGTAAAGATTAGGGTTAGGGGTAAAGATTAGGGTTAGGGGTAAAGTTTAGGGTTAGGGGTAAATGTTAGGGTTAGGGGTGAAGATTAGGGTTAGGGGTAAATATTAGGGTTAGGGGTGAAGATTAGGGTTAGGGGTAAATATTAGGGTTAGGGGTAAATGTTAGGGTTAGGGGTAAATATTAGGGTTAGGGGTAAATATTAGGGTTAGGGGTAAATGTTAGGGTTAGGGGTAAAGATTAGGGTTAGGGGTAAAGATTAGGGTTAGGGGTAAAGATAAGGGTTAGGGGTAAATGTTAGGGTTAGGGGTAAATGTTAGGGTTAGGGGTAAATGTTAGGGTTAGGGGTAAATACGATTTTGAATGGAAATAAATTATGTGTAAACAAATGTGTTTGTGTGTGTGTTTGTGAGTGTGTGTGTGTGTGTGTGTGTGTGTTTGTAAGCGTGTGTGTGAGGGTGAGCGTGTGTGTGAGCGTGAGCATGTGTGTATGTGTGTGTGTGTGTTTGTGAGCATGCACAAGTGCATATTGGGTTCTAGAGCTGGATTTAGATGTTATGCCTATTCACATTCATAGCGGTACTGAAATAAGAAATCCTACGTTGGACCAAAGTTAGTGAAGGAGAAAAAAGGCAACATGATGATGAATGGATATCCACACGTGGGAGCCAAGAAAAGAGATTGCGGTTTAATAATGATGGTCCCGGGCCATCGCCCTGAGGAATACCACAACCACTCTCTTAAGAATGGTTTACTTAATCTTTGACTTTCATTCAATGTGTGAAGAGTAATGAATTTCTCCCGTCGTTCGTTGACGTTGTGCTATTGTAAAACCCATGGTAATAATCCTAGGCATGCACACTCAGACACAGACAGACAGACAGACAGACAGACAGACAGACAGACAGACAGACAGACAGACAGACAGACAGACAGACAGACAGACAGACAGACAGACAGACAGACAGACAGACAGACAGACACACACCAACACATACACAGGGTGGAGGGTAGATGGAGTGTGGATAGAGGCTTCATCACTCCATGTCAAGTGCAGGGTAGAGGGAATGTGGATAGACCATGCCTTAGAGAGGCATGTCTGTCGGTCTGTCTGTCTGTCTGTCTGTCTGTCTGTCTGTCTGTCTGTCTGTCTATCTGTCTGTCTGTCTGTCTGTCTGTCTGTCTGTCTGTCTGTCTGTCTGTCTGTCTGTCTGTCTGTGTATATATTAGATACAATACAAAAATAGAGAAGTAGACATGTTTTCAAAAGGGAGTGAGATGAAAAGCACCACACTGCCATGGTGACATCAGGGTGGATTGTTCCCACTGCATCACAACAGTACTGCTTCCTGGTCTCTGTATCCCTCCCCCTCCCCACAGAGGTCATGTGGGTGTCACACACACACACACACACACACACACACACACACACACACACACACACACACAAACACACACACAGCCTCCCCAGTGAGACTCCAGCTATACCAATAAGGCTTCAGGTTCACAGCAACTACAAACTCCTCCATGGAGACCAAAAAGCCAATTTATTTCAGTGTGCTGGAGGTGACAGGCGCGTACGTTTTCACACGGGTGGCAGCGACCAAGCTGGCCACTAGGGAAAACCACAGAGTCAATACAGTGACCTCATATAGGCTACTGACTATATATGGTCGGTCTGTGAATTATCACAGAGAAAATATACATTCATTATTAGAAAAAAATGTGTTGTCAAGATATACAGTATATATATATATATATATATATATATATATGTATATAGAACATCAGACCCTGAAACAAACACATGTGAATTAACTACAGTTGATCAAGGTGTTGCTTCTAATGTATCCCACGTCAATTTGCATGCGAGCATATCACACTGTATCGTACACATCGCAGTTCACTGTTCGGTTGAGTGTACACATACCTGTGTAAACACAACGTGGGATGTTCACATTCTGCATAGGAACAAGCAGGCATATAAATGATACAGCGATGTCCTTCCAAGCACAGACACACACACACACACACACACACACACACACACACACACACACACCTGCTCGGTGGACAGCGGAGGGATCACCATGGTTATTGTGTCTCTGCAGGGAGGACAGTGGAGGGATCGCCATGGTTATTGTGTCTCTGCAGGGAGGACAGTGGAGGAATCGCCATGGTTATTGTGTCTCTGCAGGGAGGACAGTGGAGGGATCGCCATGGTTATTGTGTCTCTGCAGGGAGGACAGTGGAGGGATCGCCATGGTTATTGTGTCTCTGCAGGGAGGACAGTGGAGGAATCGCCATGGTTATTGTGTCTCTGCAGGGAGGACAGTGGAGGGATCGCCATGGTTATTGTGTCTCTGCAGGGAGGACAGTGGAGGAATCGCCATGGTTATTGTGTCTCTGCAGGGAGGACAGTGGAGGGATCGCCATGGTTATTGTGTCTCTGCAGGGAGGACAGTGGAGGGATCGCCATGGTTATTGTGTCTCTGCAGGGAGGACAGTGGAGGGATCGCCATGGTTATTGTGTCTCTTCAGGGAGGACAGTGGAGGGATCGCCATGGTTATTGTGTCTCTGCAGGGAGGACAGTGGAGGGATCGCCATGGTTATTGTGTCTCTGCAGGGAGGACAGTGGAGGGATCGCCATGGTTATTGTGTCTCTGCAGGGAGGACAGTGGAGGGATCGCCATGGTTATTGTGTTACAGGGAAACATAGAGGAAATAGATTCAATGAGGCCATGTTGTGTAGAGACGGTGAAGAGGCAGCCATTGTTGCAATTGTAGTAAGACACACTTTGACGCATTCCAAACGTATGTCAATACCAACACAAAGGCAGCCATCTTGGTATTTCTGGATTTGAGATGAAAAAGACATGTTCAAATAATGGAGAAATATGATTAATATCTGACCTTTATGACACTCCTACTATCTGAAGTCATCGCCACTCTACAAACTGTGGTCATGGTCAGGCCTAGATGTTCCAGTGGGTTTAGCCTGTGGAAGGAATCCCTTCTTTATCTCTGTCTTAAGTCCTCATCATCCCTCCCTTCCCAGACAATGACGATGTAGAACAGGAGGTCATCAGGAGGTATGATTACTCACTTTCCTCTCATCCTCTCCTCCTTCCTCATCTCATAATTTTCTCCTCTCTTTCCTAATCCTTCTCCGCTGAGCCGTATGTAAGGCGGTCAGGCGGGCCGGGCCTGGAGACTGTGGTCTTTACTATGACCGTTTATATACTTCTCCTCCATTTCACTCCCTTTCTCTTTCTCTCCAGCTCACTGTGTGTTTTCACAACTTTTCTAAATATCAATCTCTGCAATCTTGAAAAAAAAAGGTGTTTCTATAAAGGTCCTTGAATGTTAGGACTCTAACCTTCCCCAGATGTGGCAGCGTAGCCTAGTGGTTAGAGCATTGGACTAGTAACTGAAAGGTTGCAAGTTCAAACCCCTGAGCTGATAAGGTACAAATCTGTCGTTCTGCCCCTGAACAGGCAGTTAACCCACTGTTCCTAGGCTGTCATTGAAAATAAGAATTTGTTCTTAACTGAATTGCCTTGTTAAATATCTGGCTGTTGGCATGTCTGTCCATTCAGTTCTCAGTGTGTAGTACTGTCTCTTTCCAACCTCCTGTAGAGTGTATTTGTATTCCCCCTCTTTTAACCTGTGACTAAAATATCGCAGGTTCTCTTTCTGCCCTATAGTTACACTCACACATGCGCGTGCACACACACACAAACCTCCACTGCACCTGGACAGTCCTATCAACACCAGCCAGCCTGAGACCCCATCAAAGCCTGACCCAGTGACCTCACTGCAGTTCCACATTGATCCCCTGACCAGCTTTAAGCTGATTTCACTCACCATGTAAAGTACAGACAGACAACACTGACCCTGTAACCCTGACCCCAGAACAGCCTTTAACTAATTTCACTGATCTGTAAAGCACAGGTAGACTGACACTGACCCTGTAACCCTGACCCCAGAACAGCCTTTAAACTGATTTCACTCACCATGTAAAGCACAGGTAGACTGACACTGAGGCATCCACTGTCAAACCATCCACATGGAGGACCAACAGTGTTGAGCAGACACCTCGCCGGGCTACATGCTTTCCCATCCACTGAACAGAAACCCCTTTCACTGATACTCTCAGGGGACCAGGGGCTATTCCAGGGGTAAGCATCCTGAATGGGAGCACTGTCCCAGGGGCAGGGCTTCAGACATGTTTCCTTTCTGTGGTCCTGTGAGATGTGACTGAGTGCTTGTGTGTATGACATGAACATGTGAAAGGAAGAACATGACCTAATATGGACAGGTTATGATGTCAAAATGAACATTACCTAATATGGTTATGATGTCAAAAGGAACATTACCTAATATGGTTATGATGTCAAAAGGAACATTACCTAATATGGTTATGATGTCAAAAGGAACATTACCTAATATGGACAGGTTATGATGTCAAAGGGAACATTACCTAGTATGGACAGGTTATGATGTCAAAGGGAACATTACCTAGTATGGTTATGATGTCAAAAGGAACATTACCTAATATGGACAGGTTATGAGGTCAAATGGAACATTACCTAATATGGACAGGTTATGAGGTCAAAGGGAACATTACCTAGTATGGACAGGTTATGATGTCAAAGGGAACATTACCTAATATGGACAGGTTATGAGGTCAAAGGGAACATTACCTAGTATGGACAGGTTATGATGTCAAAGGGAACATTACCTAATATGGAAAGGTTATGAGGTCAAAGGGAACATTACCTAATATGGACAGGTTATGATGTCAAAGGCAACATTACCTAGTATGGTTATGATGTCAAAGGCAACATTACCTAGTATGGTTATGATGTCAAAGGGAACATTACCTAATATGGACAGGTTATGATGTCAAAGGGAACATTACCTAATATGGTTATGATGTCAAAAGGAACATTACCTAATATGGACAGGTTATGAGGTCAAAGGGAACATTACCTAATATGGACAGGTTATGATGTCAAAGGGAACATTACCTAATATGGTTATGATGTCAAAAGGAACATTACCTAATATGGACAGGTTACAGCATATGAACAGTGGGTTACCTGCCTTGTTCAGGGTCAGAACGACAGATTATATATATATCTTTTTACTTTGTCAGCTCGGGGATTCGATCTAGAAGCCTTTCGGTTACTGGCCCAAAGCTATAACCACTTGGCTAACTGCTGCCCCGAACAGCTTTATGATAGACAATATGCTGTGGGAATGTTTTCAGCGGCAGGGACTGGGAGACTTGTCATGATCAAGGCAAAGATGAACTGGGCAAAGTATAGAGATATCCTTGATGAAAACCAGCTCCAGAGTGCTCAGATACTCAGACCAGATCAGGTCCAAAATCCAAGGCCTCATGGGCAACTAAACAGTATGCTTCTTCCCAATCATGTTGCACTAGTATTACTGAATACAGTTCCATGTCACTGAGAGGTATGTTTACTGGTAGAGATCACTGAGAGGTATGTTTACTGGTAGAGATCACTGAGATACATGTTTACTGGTAGAGATCACTGAGATAAACATTTACTGGTAGAGATCACTGAGAGGCATATTTACTGGTAGAGATCACTGAGAGGCATGTTTACTGGTAGAGATCACTGAGAGGCATGTTTACTGGTAGAGATCACTGAGAGGCATGTTTACTGGTAGAGATCACTGAGAGGCATGTTTACTGGTAGAGATCACTGAGAGGCATGTTTTCTGGTAGTGGCCATTGTGTGAGTGTTTTCCAGGTTGCTATTTGTTGTGCATACGGTGGGTCACAGTGTCTGTCTGTCAGAGCAATTCCTCTCTCTGCGTGTGGGACAGAGTGATTTATAGCCCTTGTGTTTGTCTGTGGAATTACCCTTTGATTGTTTTGTTTCGTACAAAGCCCTTGAATCCATGCTAATGAGGAAAGTGCTTATCTACCAGACCACATTCGGGGACAAATCCAATTGAGTTCATAAAAAAGCAAGACAAGCAGACAAGTACATTTTTGTACAGTCAGCCAAAAAACTCCTTATCTTCTCACTAACTATCCTCAACTATATATTCCAGGCCCCTGAATGTATTCAGACTTTGCCAAATGACTTCAGAATGTTGGTAGGTGTGTGTGTGTGTGTGTGTGTGTGTGTGTGTGTGTGTGTGTGTGTGTGTGTGTGTGTGTGTGTGTGTGTGTGTGTGTGTGTGTGTGTGTGTGTGTGTGTGTGTGTGTGTGTGTGTGTGTGTGTGTGTGTGTGTGTGTGGTGCTGATGTGAAGATCAAGGTGCCCATGGTTAATATAGTGTTTTATGTGATTTGGATGTGCTGATCTGTTTCTCCTCCATGCTCGCTAGGCAGACGGACAGAGCTGTGTTGCAGGATATATGGTTTGTTAACCCCGTAGAGGGAAACCGTCAAATTTTTTGTAATAGCATTTCTTCAATTACAGTTAAAGCAATACTCTACCACAAACCACTAATTCCTATGATTAACAGTTTTAAACAGTGTTAAATAACAGAAATATTTGAAAACAATATATATTTTTAGAACACATTTTTAATTTTGTCATTATAACAATGTTAATGTTAGTAATGTAATGTTGATAATAATTATAAGGTTGGTATTAACATGTGAAAACTGTCGTGTAAATCTGATGCAGATCAAGTCGACTACAAAACCCACAATGCAATGCTCTCTCTCTGGGCTGGCTAGCTAGGTATATCTAGCTAGCAAACGTAGATACACACTAATAATACCAAAGTCAATATCATTATGTGAAGTAGCTAGCTAGCTGTAAAATCGCCTAAACAAACTGCACTGTCATTTTCTGCCCAGAGCGAGGGGATGTTGCTATGGCAACAACAGCCCTTTCCTACGTTTCCCACAGAAACACAGGGCACATTGTGAGATTTTATTTAAATCATGGGGAATATTTTCATTTTCATCACTGGTAGGCTTTCACCAAGTTGAAAAGAGTTTTGTATTTCTAGGGGAGGTTTATCCCTTTAATCTAGACTGCAGGACTCATGGTCAATACCGTGCCTCATCGCCACGGTGACCAATGTGTTTATTCTCAGTGTTGTGAATGTGAGGTGACTGATGCTGGTAGGAGAAGCATGCAGAATGTTAGAATCAAAGAATGCTATGTTTGTTTCTCAAAATAGACACCATGAATTATATCGCATACAGTTTGCAGGAAAATGATGTGTGCTAAGCTGTGAAAACGTGACTCACCACCTGGTTTCGGTCTTATGTAGCAAAATGTGAAATGGTGTTTCTTACGTTGGATAAAAGTAGAGACTCAGAGCTTCAAAATGGTATACCATACACTGCATTTGAGGAACAATGGGAAAGTAATTCTGCTTTGATAGTTGGTCAACTTGTAAACTCACTTTGAGAAAATCACCTTTTAAAGTTTTGGTATCTAGTGAAGAGCTCTACTTTGTCTACACCCATTCAGCATAGTTTACACCCTCTTAAGCTTTAGCCCCACACATCTCGTTTCGCTCTCGGAGCGCACACTTGACACTCTGGCCGATGATTTCTTTACCTAACATGAAATAACCTAAACACCTCTGCCGGCAACAATTTCATTACGCTTTTTTTGCAGACGTTTACTGACACCGGCCATACTCAACGGGTGTAGTACATACGTCATGTAACGTTAGCTAATGAGCCTGCCAGCTAACGTTAGCTAGTTAAACAACAATGAACAACGTGCCAACAATGCCATCGTGCAGAGAGCTAACCAACCAGGTCCAATGTGAGCTAGCTAACATGTGAGCTAGCTAACATTAGGCTCTAACTAAAAACTAGAAACAAATAATAACGTCAGCTAGGGAGCCAGCCAGCTAACATTAGCTAGATAGCTAACAGTACACTTTAGCTTGAAATTAAACCACTTTCTGGCAAAATTATAAACATGCAATATCTGAAAATGTAATTAGCTAACGCTAGACTATCTTACCCGCAAATATCATCATGCATGATGGAAGTGTCTCCCTGTCAGGAATGTTATACCAGGTTTGCCGTTAGTTTGAAGATATAATCCGGAAACAGGTGTTTTCTCCATCTCTTTAGCTATCATACTCTAATTCCGCTTTGTTTAAAACTTGATTCTCCCGAAAGTGGAGAGCAACTCTTATGCAGCTCCACTCCACAATACATTTCAAAAAAGCTGCGTTGGACAGGAGCTCAGGAGGCTGCGTACCAACACAGACTGACGAGCTAAAATAGACAGAAGCCATCAATATGGCAGACAAATCCAAACTACTCTCTCGGCATATCCAGCCAACTCATTATCTCAGCCAGTCATGGCTAGTAGGAAGGTTGATAACTTTCTTTGGCTTAACAAACAAGGCGTGTAATTTAACAATTGTATTAGTATTTACAGATATTTACAAAAAAAATAATGTATGTTCAAATGGCTCTCCTGTGAAGTCGTGATTTCCAACCTACCCCTAGTTTCCTGAATCAGGACACAAGTATATTTTTTATGTATTCGAACTGACCTGTTGAAGTCGGAAGAAAACATACATCTTAGCCAAATTCATTTAAACTTAGTTTATCACAATTCCTGACATTTAATCCTAGTATAAATTCCCTGTTTGAGGTCAGTTAGGATCACCACTTTATTTTTAAGAATGTGAAATGTCAGAATAATTAGTAGAGAGAATGATTTCTTTCAGCTTTAATTTCTTTCATCCCAGTGGGTCAGAAGTTTACATACACTCAATAAGTATTTGGTAGCATTGCCTTTAGATTGTTTAACTTGGGTCAAACGTTTCGGATAGCCTTCCACAAGCTTTCAAGTTAGGTGAATTTTGGCCCATTCCTCCTGACAGAGCTTGTGTAACTGAATCAGGTTTGTAGGCCTCCTTGCTCGCACACGCTTTTTCAGTTGTGAAAATACATTTTCTATGGGAATGAGGTCAGGGCTTTGTGACGGCCACTCCAATACCTTTACTTTGTTTTCCTTAAGGAATTTTGCCACAACTTTGGAAGTATGCTTGGGGTCATTGTCAATTTCAAAGACCCATTTGCGACCATGATTGAATTTCCTGACTGATGTCTTGAATATCCATATATTTTTCCTACCTCATGAAGGCATCTATTTTGTGAAGTGCACCAGTCCCTCCTGCAGCAAAGCACCCTCACAACATGATGCTGCCACCCCCACAACATGATGCTGCCACCCCCATGCTTCACTGTTGGGATGGTGTTCTTTGGCTTTCAAGCCTCCTCTTTTTTCCTCCTAACATAACGATGGTCATCAGACCAGAGGACATTTCTCCAAAAAGTACGATCTTTGTCCCCATGTGCAGTGTTAAACCGTAGTCTGGCTTTTTTATGGCGGTTTTGGAGCAGTGGCTTCTTCCTTGCCGAGGGGCTTTTCAGGTTAGGTTGATATAGGACTTGTTTTACTGTGGATATAGATACCTTTGTACCTGTTTCCTCCAGCATCTTCTTTTGCTGTAGTTCTGGGATTGATTTGCACTTTTCGCAGCAAAATATGTTCATCTGTAGGAGACATTTGGCTAATCTGACCATAATTCTACCATCCTGATTCCTGCTTGCAAGCAAGAACTAAAGCAGGAAGTACCAGTGACTCGCTCAATACGGAAGTGGTCAGATGATGCAGATGCTAACCTAAAGGACTGTTTTTCTAGCACAGACTGGAATATGTTCCGTTATTCATCCAATGGCATTGAGGAGTACACCACATCAGTCATCGGCTTCATCAATAAGTGCATAAACGAAGTTGCCCCCACAGTGACCGCACATACATATCCCAACCAGAAGCCATGGTTGGTACAGGCAACTTCCGCAAAGAGCTAAAGGCTAGAGCAGCTCCCTCTAAATTAAAAATAAATAAATACATAAAAATACATTTTTTAAAAAAGGCTAGAACTGACACTTTCAAGGAGCAGGATACTAATTCAGACGCTTTTAAAAAATCTCACTCAGATGAACTATCAAACAGGCAAAGCGCCAATAGAGGACTAAGATTGAATCCTACTACACCGGCTCTGGCGCTCGTCGTAAGTGACAGGGCTTGCAAACTATTACGGACTACAAAGGGAAACAGAGCTACTCAATGATGCAAGCCTGCCAGACCTTGCTAAATGTCTTTTATGCTCTCTTCGAGGCAAGTAATACTGAAAAATGCATGAGAGCACCAGCTGTTCCGGACAACTGTGTGATCACGTTCTCCGTAGCCGGTGGGAGCAAGACCTTTAAACAGGTCAACATTCACAAAGCCGTTTGGCTGGAATGATTACCAGGGCATCTACTCAAAGCATGGACGAACTGGCAAGTGTCTTCACTGACATTTTCAACCTCTCCCTTACCAAGTCTGTAATACCTACATGTTTCAAGCAGACCACCCTGTTCCCAAGAACCCCAAGGTAACCTGCCTAAGTGACTATTGCCTCGTAGCACCTACGTCGTTAGCCATGAAGTGCTTTGAAAGGCTGGTCACGGCTCACGTCAACACCATCATCCCGGAAACCCTAGACCCACTCCAATTCATATTCCGCCCCAACCGATCCAAGGATGACGCAATCTCAATTGCATTCCACACCGCCCTTTCCCACCAGGACAAAATTAACACCTATGTAACCCCTCAGGGGTCCCCTACTGTAATCATTATTCATCCATGACTGCGTGGCCAAGCACGACTCCAACACCATTATTTAGTTTGCTGGAAACAAGGGTGGTAGGCCTGATCACTAACAACGATTAGACAGCCTATAGGGAGGAGGCCAGAGACCTGGCAGTGTTGTACCAGGACAACAACCTCTCTCTCAATGTGAGCGAGACAAAGGAACTGATCGTGGACTACAGGAAAAGGAGGGCCGAAAATGCCCCCATTCACTTCGACAGGGCTGTAATTGAGCTGGGTTGAAAGGTTCAAGTTCCTTGGTGTCCACATCACCAACAAACTAGAATGGTCCAAACACACCAAGACAGTCGTGAAGAGGGCGCGACAACACCTATTCCCCCTCAGGAGACTGAAAAGTTTTGGCATTGGTCCCCAGATCCTCAAAAAGTACTACAGCTGTGCCATCGAGAGCATCCTGACCGACTGGTATGGCAACTGCTCGGCATCTGACAGCATGGCACTAAAGAGGATAGTGCGTACGGCCCAGTACCGGGGCCAAGCTTCCTGCAATCAAGGACTAGGTGGTGTCAGAGGAAGGCCCACAAATGTATCTAAGGCTCTAGTCACTCAGGTCATAGAATGTTCACTCTGTTACCGTAAGGCAAGTGGTACCAGAGTGCCAAGTCCACAAGGCTCCTTAACAGCTTCTACCCCCAAGCCATAAGACTGCTGGACAATTAATCACATGGCTACCCAGACTATTTGCATTGATACTGCAGCTACTCACTATTTATTATCTATGCATAGTCACTTTACCCCTACCGACATGTAAATATTACCTCAATTATCTCAACTAACCTGTACCCCCGCACATCGACTCGGTACTTTTATGTAGTTATTGTTGTAATTGTTTTACTTTTCTTAACATTATTTTATTTAGTAAATATTGTCTTAAGTCCCCCAAAAATGTAATTGCATTTTGTTATGTTTGAATGTGCTCTGTAGAATAATGACCCATAAAACATTTCGTCTGGCATCTCAGCATACCTGTAGTTATTGAACTCAACCTCCAGGAGGTTTGTTTGTTGTGATTGGTGGAAGAATCTGCCTGTAGTTATTGAACTCAACCTCAAAGAGGTTTATTTGTTGCGATTGGTGGAAACATCTGCCTGTAGTTATTGAACTATACCTCCAGGAGGTTTGTTTGTTGTGATTGCATAGGTGGATGCATCTGTGGGCAAGGTTCTGACAGATGGGTGTGTCTTGGTGGTGGAAATACACACCCAAGGAACACCCATATCAAACCACATCGCCAAGACAACTCTCGTTTGCATTCAGTAATTGCCATTTTTATTTTTTTATTTTTTTAATGAGCATTGATGAAAAATAAGGTCAAATCAGGAAGTGCAGTCCAGGGCCGTCATCAGAGTTTCATTACATCCGGGGCTCAGTCCTGAAAAAATATACAAATATTTCTCTCAATTCTACATCATTTTACTTGACTGGAGGTGTTTTTTTTATACCACACAAAATGACAAGCTACTCTGACATTGACATACTGAGATCAATAAAAGGAATGAACCATGTCTCTATAAACCAATAGCATAGGCCATTGAGTGGAGACACAGATCTAAGGCAAGGAGGCAAAGGGAATGGTAAATAAGTCTGGCTGCACAGCCAATAGACATACTGTACATACTTTACTGTATATTTAGAAAGTTATAAATAATGATCGTAAATAGCTTTGGAGTACCTTAAATAAAAAAAAATGGCAAAATTGCGAACTCGGCTCCATCATTCATTGAATCAGATGGCTCATTCATCACAAAACCCGCTGATACTACCAACTACTTTAATGTTTTTTTTTCATCTGCAAGGTTACCAAAATTATACCAACAGCAATTCTGAACCCACATATCCATGCATAACTGAGCAAATTATGAAAGACAAGCATTGTAATTTTGAACTTCATAAAGTGAGTAAAGTGATTGTGGAAGTGTTGAAAAAAATGAGTTTTCTATCAAAATGACTGAGGATAATAGTGGACGATATCACCACTCCTATTTGCCATCTCTTCAATCTTCTACATGAAAGTGTGTTCCCTCAGGAGGGAAGCAAAAGTCATTCCGCTACCCAAGAATAGCCAAGATCCCTTTCCTGGCTCAAACTGTCGACCAATCAGCTCATTACCAACCTTTAGAAACTTGCCATTTCACAGTAAACAAATGAACAGCACATTTTCAGCTTATAGGGAAGGGCATTGAACGTATGTACGGCACTTACACAAATGACTTGATGATTGGCTGAGAGAAATTGATTAAATTTTTTTTATCCCTGCTATATTGTGGATTGAGAGTGTCCTGTCTAACATAACACAGAAGTCTTTAATCAAATCTAATTGTATTTGTCACATACACATGGTCAGCAGATGTCAGTGCAGCGAAATGCTTGTGCTTCTAGTTCCCGACAGTGCAGTAATATATAACAAGTAATCTAACAACTCCACAATAACTACCTAATACACACAAATCTAAAGGGGTGAATGAGAATATGTACATGTACTGTAAGTATATGGATGAGCAATAGGCATAGGCAAGGTGCAATAGATGGTAGAAATTACAGCATTTATATGTGATATGAGTAATGTTTGATATTTAAACATTATTAAAGCGGCATTATTTAGAGTGCATTGGGTAAAGTGACAAGTGATCCATTTATTAAAGTGGCCAGTGATTGGGTCTCAATGTAGGCAGCAGCCTCTCTGAGTTAGTGATGGCTATTTAGCAGTCTTATGTCCTTGAGATAGAAGCTGTTTTTCAGCCTATCGCTCCCAGATTTGATGTACCTGTACTGACCTCGCCTTCTGGATGGTAGCGGGGTGAACAGGCAGTAGCTCGGGTGGTTGTTGTCCTTGATGATATTTTTGGCCTTCCTGGGACATCGGGTGCTATAGGTGTCTTGGAGGGCAGGTAGTTTGCCCCCGGTGATGCGTTGTGCAGACCCCACCTCCCTCTGGAGACCCTTTCAGTTGAGTGTTGCAGTTGTTGTACCAGGTTGTGATACAGCCCGATAGGATGCTCTCGATTGTGCATCTGTACAAGTTTGTCAGGGTTTTGGGTGACATTCCAAATTTCTTCAGCCTCCTGCTGTTGCGCCTCTTCATCTCACTGTCTGTGTGAACAGACCATTTCAGTTTGTCTGTGATGCCGAAGAACTTAAACCTTTCCACCTTCTCCACTGCTGTCCTGTCGATGTGGGTAGGGAGCTGCTCCCTCTGTTGTTTCCTGAAGTCCACGATCGTCTTCTTTGTTTTGTTGATGTTGAGTGAGAGGTTATTAAGTTTAAGAGACTAAAATGCTTGTAACCCTGGGATGTAAAACTGTCATGGTCAAAACACATTAGACTAAATAACTTTTTTGCCCGCTTTGAGGACAATACAGTGCCACTGACACTGCCCGCAACTAAAACATGCGGACTCTCCTTCACTGTAGCCGACGTGAGGAAAACATTTACATGTGTCAACCTGCGCAAGGCTGCAGGCCCAGACGGCATCCCCAGCCGCGCCCTTAGAGCATGCACAGACCAGCTGGCTGGTGTGTTTACGGACATATTCAATCAATCCCTATCCCAGTCTGTTGTTCCCACATGCTTCAAGAGGGCCACCATTGTTCCTGTTCCCAAGAAAGCTAAGGTAACTGAGCTAAACGACTACCGACCCGTAGCACTCACTTCCGTCATCATGAAGTGCTTTGAGAGACTAGTCAAGGACCATATCACCTCCACCCTACCTGACACCCTAGACCCACTCCAATTTGCTTACCGCCCAAATAGGTCCACAGACGATGCAATCTCAACCACACTGCACACTACCCTAACCCATCTGGACAAGAGGAATACCTATGTGAGAATGCTGTTCATCAACTACAGCTCGGCATTTAACACCATAGTGCCCTCCAAGCTCGTCATCAAGCTCGAGACCCTGGGTCTCGACCCCGCCCTGTGCAACTGGGTACTGGACTTCCTGACGGGCCGCCCCCAGGTGGTGAGGGTAGGCAACAACATCTCCACCCCGCTGATCCTCAACACTGGGGCCCCACAAGGGTGCGTTCTGAGCCCTCTCCTGTACTCTCTGTTCACCCACGACTGCGTGGCCACGCACGCCTCCAACTCAATCATCAAGTTTGAGGACGACACAATAGTGGTAGGATTGATTACCAACAACGACGAGACGGCCTACAGGAAGGAGGTGAGGTGCCCTCGGAGTGTGGTGTCAGGAAAATAACCTCACACTCAACGTCAACAAAACTAAGGAGATGATTGTGGACTTCAGGAAACAGCAGAGGGAACACCCCCCTATCCACATCGATGGAACAGTAGTGGAGAGGGTAGTAAGTTTTTAAGTTTTAAGTTCCTCGGCGTACACATCACAGACAAACTGAATTGGTCCACCCACACAGACAGCATCGTGAATAAGGCGCAGCAGTGCCTCTTCAACCTCAGGAGGCTGAAGAAATTCGGCTTGTCACCAAAAGCACTCACAAACTTCTACAGATGCACAATCGAGAGCATCCTGTCGGGCTGTATCACCGCCTGGTACGGCAACTGCTCCGCTCACAACCGTAAGGCTCTCCAGAGGGTAGTGAGGTCTGCACAACGCATCACCGGGGGCAAACTACCTGCCCTCCAGGACACCTACACCACCCGAAGTCACAGGAAGGCCATAAAGATCATCAAGGACAGCAACCACCCGAGCCACTGCCTGTTCACCCCGCTATCATCCAGAAGGCGAGGTCAGTACAGGTGCATCAAAGCTGGGACCGAGAGACTGAAAAACAGCTTCTATCTCAAGGCCATCAGACTGTTAAACAGCCACCACTAACATTGAGTGGCTGCTGCCAACACACTGACTCAACTCCAGCCACTTTAATAATGGGAATTGATGGGAAATGATGTAAAATATATCACTAGCCACTTTAAACAATGCTACCTAATATAATGTTTACCTACCCTACATTATTCATCTCATATGTATACGTATATACTGTACTCTATATCATCTACTGCATCCTTATGATTGATGACTTGAGACATCAGACCATGGATCGCCTCAATGGTCGTCTTGCAGTCGTCTTGCAGCTAGAATAGCCAGGGGAAAAAAGTAAAGTGAAGTTTCGCTCTGGACATGAAGAGGTGACACAGATTACCTATCAATCAACAGACCGGGCAGATCAAACCAAGATGGCATAGCAGTTCAGACGTCTTTTGTCCTCGTCTTGTCATGTCCTGTATATATATATATATATTTACAACTTTTTTCACATACATCTTATTTTTATTTTCTATCAACTCATCTTCAAAACACTCTCCTGCAACCCGCCTCACCAATTTATATTTATAAAAATGTATTATTTACCTCAAGTCTGTAATCCTCCAAGAAGCTAGCCAGAAACTCCAAGAAGCTAGCCAGAAACTAGCCAGAAGCTAGCCCAGAAGCTAATTCAGAAGCTAGTTCAGAAGCTAGTTAGCTTCTCTACTGGCAAATCGTTAGTATTCAGCTAACCACGGTTTGTGGTCATCGGCTATCCTTTAGCTCGAAAATCTATCGCCAGTTTTGTACGGCACAGCGCGGCTCGGAACGGAACATACCGGACCAATTTTTCTCTCCGTGTCCCTGGATTTCAACTGCTCTCTGGACATTCATACCCGGATCTCACAGCTAGCTAGCTGCTATCCGTGTGACTATCGGCTTTCGTCGATTTCGGAGCAAACATCAATTATTCCGGAGCTAGCCAGCTCCGTCAATCACTCCTGAGTTCCATCAATCACTCCTGGGCTGCAGTCACCTATCTGGACCCGTTTTACTGCCTACGCGGAGCCCCACCGGTTCTTCACAACTGGACTGCCGACGTTATCTACCCGAAGGAGATCCGGCTGGCTCCTCCGTCGCGACGTTACCTGAACGCCCATCTGCGGCCTGCTAACCGTTAGCTGTCTTACCGGCTGCTATCTGAATAGACAATCGGACAATTTATTTACATTATTATGTTTTCTTCTTGGGCCTCTATAACTATATTTTTGTTGTTGTTGTGTGATTTGGATTAATCACCTCAACCAGACGGAACCCCACTAATCTACTGACGAAACGCAAGAGGTGGCTAACAACAGACCTCCATCCTATGCTAGCTTGCTACCGATGGCCTAGCTAGCTGTCTAAATCGCCGTGACCCCCAACCAACCTCTCCACTCACTGGACCCTTTTGATCACTCGACTAAGCATGCCTCTCCTTAATGTCAATATGTCTTGTCCATTGCTGTTCTGGTTAGTGTTTATTGGCTTATTTCACTGTAGAGCCTCTAGTCCTGCTCACTATACCTTATCCAACCTATTAGTTCCACCACCCACACATGCAATGACATCTCCCGGTTTCAATGATGTTTCTAGAGACAATATCTCTCTCTTCATCACTCAATACCTAGGTTTACCTCCACTGTATTCACATCCTACCATACCTTTGTCTGTACATTATACCTTGATGCTATTTTATCACCCCCAGAAACCTCCTTTTACTCTCTGTTCCAGACGTTCTAGACAACCAATTCTTATTGCTTTTAGCCGCACCTTTTTCTACTCCTCCTATGTTCCTCTGGCGATGTAGAGGTGAATCCAAGCCCTGCAGTGCCTAGCTCCACTCCTATTCCCCAGGCGCTCTCTTTTGACGACTTCTGTAACCGTAATAGCCTTGGTTTCATGCATGTTAACATTAGAAGCCTCCTCCCTAAGTTTGTTCTATTCACTGCTTTAGCACACTCTGCCAACCCGGATGTTCTAGCTGTGTCTGAATCCTGGCTTGAGAAGACCACCAAAAATTCAGATTTTTATTCCAAACTACAACATTTTCAGACAAGATAGAACTGCCAAAGGGGGCGGTGTTGCAATCTACTGCAAAGATTGCCTGCAGAGTTCTGTCCTACTATCCAGGTCTGTACCCAAACAATTTGAACTTCTACTTTTAAAAATCCACCACTCTAAAAACAAGTCTCTCACCGTTGCCGCCTGGGGGCAGACCACCCTCTGCCCCCAGCTGTGCTCTGGACACCATATGTGAACTGATTGCCCCCCATCTATCTTCAGAGCTCGTGCTGCTAGGCGACCTAAACTGGAACATGCTTAACACCCCAGCCATCCTACAATCTAAACTTGATGCCCTCAATCTCACACAAATTATCAATGAACCTACCAGGTACTTCCCCAAAGCCTTAAACACGGGCACCCTCATAGATATCATCCTAACCATCTTCCCCTCTAAATACACCTCTGCTGTCTTCAACCAAGATCTCAGCGATCACTGCCTCATTGCCTGCATCCGTAATGGGTCAGCGGTCAAACGACCTCCACTCATCACTGTAAAACGCTCCCTGAAACACTTCAGCGAGCAGGCATTTCTAATCGACCTGGCCGGGGTATCCTGGAAGGATATTGATCTCATCCCGTCAGTAGAGGATGCCTGGATATTTTTTTTAAATGCCTTCCTAACCGTCTTAAATAAACATGCCCCATTCAAGAAATTTAGAACCAGGAACAGATATAGCCCTTGGTTCTGCCCAGACCTGACTGCCCTTAACCAACACAAAAACATCCTATGGCGTTCTGCATTAGCATCGAACAGCCCCCGTGATATGCAGCTGTTCAGGGAAGCTAGAAACCATTATACTCAGGCAGTTAGAAAAGCCAAGGCTAGCTTTTTCAAGCAGAAATTTGCTTCCTGCAACACTAACTCAAAAAAGTTCTGGGACACTGTAAAGTCCATGGAGAATAGGGACACCTCCTCCCAGCTGCCCACTGCACTGAAGATAGGAAACACTGTCACCACTGATAAATCCACCATAATTGAGAATTTCAATAAGCATTTTTCTACGGCTGGCCATGCTTTCCACCTGGCTACTCCTACCCCGGTCAACAGCACTGCACCCCCAACAGCAACTCGGCCAAGCCTTCCCCATTTCTCCTTCTCCCAAATCCATTCAGCTGATGTTCTGAAAGAGCTGCAAAATCTGGACCCCTACAAATCAGCCGGGCTAGGCAATCTGGACCCTTTCTAAAATGATCTGCCGAAATTGTTGCCACCCCTATTACTAGCCTGTTCAACCTCTCTTTCGTGTCGTCTGAGATTCCCAAAGATTGGAAAGCAGCTGCCGTCATCCCCCTCTTCAAAGGGGGGGGACACTCTTGACCCAAACTGCTATAGACCTATATCTATCCTACCATGCCTTTCTAAGGTCTTCGAAAGCCAAGTCAACAAACAGATTACCGACCATTTCGAATCTCACCGTACCTTCTCTGCTATGCAATCTGGTTTCAGTACTGGTCATGGGTGCACCTCAGCAACGCTCAAGGTCCTAAACAATATTGTAACCACCATCGATAAAAGACAATACTATGCAGCCTTATTCATCGATCTGGCCAAGGCTTTCGACTCCGTCAATCACCACATTCTTATCGGCAGACTCAAAAGCCTTTGTTTCTCAAATGACTGCCTCGACTGGTTCACCAACTACAGACAGAGTTCAGTGTGTCAAATCGAAGGGCCTGTTGTCCAGTCCTCTGGCAGTCTCTATGGGGGTGCCACAGGGTTTAATTCTCGGGCCGACTCTATTCTCTGTATACATCAGTGACGTCGCTCTTGCTGCTGGTGATTCTCTGATCCACCTCCATGCAGACGACACCATTCTGTATACTTCTGGCCCTTCTTTGGACACTGTGTTAACTAACCTCCAGACAAGCTCCAATGCCATACAACTCTCCTTCCATTGTCTCCAACTGCTCTTAAATGCTAGTAAAACTAAATGCATGCTCTTCAACCGATTGCTGCCCGCACCTGCCTGCTCGTCCAGCATCACAACTCTGGACGGTTCTGACTTAGAATATGTGGACAACTACAAATACCTAGGTGTCTGGATAGACTGTAAACTCTCCTTCCAGACTCACATTAAACATCTCCAATCCTAAAAAAAATCTAGAATCAGATTCCTATTTCACAACAAAGCCTTCACTCATGCTATCAAACATACCCTCGTAAAACTGACTTCCCTACCGATCCTTGACTTCTACGATGTAATTTACAAAATACCCTCCTGAATAGTTATGTCAATGAGGTGTTTCTGTCTTTAAATTAGTTAAGGAAAACATCATGGAAGCTCATCAGATAAGATATAGGCCTAACGTGTGTGTGTGCGTGCGTGCGTGCGTGTTTGTGTGTGTGTGTGTGTGTGTGTGCGTGTGTCTGTGTGTGTAGAGAAGCATCGCTTTCAATCGCTAGACTAATGATCAAGAACACTCGCCTCAACTTAGATAACATTCCCCTGCCTAATTGTAATCAAAATATCCAAATGTGGTGCAGTGAAAACGAAAAATCTGACATTGATTGATTCATCAAGCCGAGTTCCCATGCTTATCTCAAAGTGGTGCAATGACGCTGTCCCAATCTAAAGGTCCTGTGATTATCAGTCGACCATGACACGGCAATTGCTTTAGATTTACTTTAACAGTGCCATGATGTTAAGGTAGCTTACTAGAGCAAAACACATTATTATTATTATTATTACATGATTATTTCCTAAATAAAGGATCTGTGATGATTTTTTTTTTATCCCAGGAATATCAGGGTATATTGAGCCCGGCTCCACAAGGGGGCTTAGCCCCATTAGTTCAAACTCAAATTTTAGTTTTATGTAAAAACACCCCAAAAAAAATTCAAATGATTGAGTGACAGGCTGGCACAAAATCTGAACTTCTGCTGTGCTGTGTCAGCTGTAAACCAGGTAGGCCAGTTGAGAACAAGTTCCCATTTACAACTGCGACCTGGCCAAGATAAAGCAAAGCAGTGCGACAGAAACAACAACACAGAGTTGCACATGGAATAAACAAACATACAGTCAATAACAATAGAAAAAAAAGAAAGTCTATATACAGTGTGTTCAAATGGCGTGAGGAGGTAAGGCAATAAATAGGCCATAGTAGCGAAGATGTTACAATTGAGCAGATTAACACTGGAGTGATAGATGAGCAGATGATGGTGTGTAAGTAGTGATACTGGTGTGCAAAAGAGCAGAGGGACTATGGAAAGCCACAGGGGCGTTTGGGTATGACTCCTCTGGGTTTCCATAAAAAGCAGGGGAAAAACACTTATCTCTGGTTAGCTAAGTGAACAGCGTGATACGCCTCAGTCTGTAATATGTGATTTACCATTGAAAGCTGATTCACTCAACTCTGCCTCACGACCCACCACTACACAGTTTAGTTAGCTTCTTAGCTAGCGTGTAAAAAGAGTTAGCGTTATTAGCTAGCTGAAACCAGTGCCACGATGGACATCTGAAATTGGCTTTGCCTAAGCACCCAAACAAAGCCAAAAAGAGAAGTAGAGTGATGAGTAGCAGCTGTAGCATTAAACCACTTAGACCACCACCAAGACCAACAGCAATAATGCTGTCGAGCTCCAGCTAGCGCCGTGCGCAGACTCTACCCTCCTTTCTACTACGAGGATAATGACTCCACTTCCCCTAACTGTTCCTGATGATCTTGGAACAGATGAGCCTACCCAGGTTAGCCAAGAATCCTACCCAAGTTTTCCGTCTAAAAACATTAATTTAAAAGCAACGGTTTCATAGGAAGAGAGAGGCTGGAATACTCAGTTACTGCAGAACATGAATCCAAATAAACATAAATCCAAAGCAAGAACCGACACCTCTTACAGTATTGCAGTATGTTTCATATTGGAAATAGATACATTCTATTGAATTGAATAACACATTCATAAATGGCCAAATAGACAGTCGAAAAAAAGAAAATAAGGAATCATAAGGAATAAGGTTTTGAAAGTATCTGTCCTATTTAGTAACATTGTTGTTGGCACAAAACGACCTCCATACTTCCATTCATTTTGCATTAGCTTCAGACGAGAACAGAACAAAATGGACACCCTCGTGTTCGTAAGAGTCTCATCTTCCTGCAGAGTGGTCATATTAGTTCTGTAGGCCAAACCGTTCGGATGCTACAGCCGTTTTCTGCATCATGGTCTGTCTTCCACCGCAGATACGGAAGGTCGACACACTTTAAGCAGATGCAGTGCATTGAGATACAGCCAATGACTTAAAAATAAAATAATATATTGCTCAGTATTTTTGTTCGCATGCATGAATAACTAGGCTACTACTTTCAGCATTTAGTTTGCATTGTTTTGGTAAGACAGCTGTGTTTACAGCTGCATTCACATAGGCTGTTTATTATGGGTGAATTACCCTATCTATCTTGCAGCCTGTATTCATCACCAAAACGGCCTTGCCAACCTTTTACTTCAAAAGCATTCAATCAATGGTCTCAGAGGTCTCGGCCTTTGAACTTAATGTTTACTGTGGTATAGCGTGATATTAGCATAATTCAATACAATTCCAATGCAAGACCCCCCCCCCCCAAAAAAAAATAAATAATAATAATTACACTCCCTCACCGATGTCAACTGCCCCCTTTAATCACTTTATCCTGGAGCCAGATCTGGGGTATATCATATGGTTTCCCTTCTTCCCTCCACTTGAAAGGGGAGTGTTGCAGTTTGACTTGAAATCAGGCCGATCCTGAAAACAGTTTTCCCTGAGATAGCCTACTGTGTTATGGCGGTTTCATTTTCTTTTTTACACATGGGGCTTTTCAGAAAATGCTAAACTTGAAAATCAACATCGAACTATGACAAAGTAATTGTAATGCCGTAGGAGCAATGTAAGTACAAGCTACTTTTGGCCGCAATGAAACGCTAAATATAAAAATATATAAATATAAATATATCATATACAGTCATTGCCCACTATAACTTTTATTACTAACTGTGAAAACTTGAACTTTTGAAAAACTACTTCAGAAAAGATTTTCAAGATATTTTAATAACGGATTTTATATGAGTTATTTTCTTTTCTGTATCGGCCTAATGTAATCGTTACCTAGTCAGTATATTTGCCTGTGTAATGACAGGCTCAAACATAAAGTGGTGATGAAAAATGAATGAACATAAAAATGAATTGAACTGATTGATGTTGGATTCACAGGGAGCTGACTCACTGGGGAGCAGAGCAAATGAACATGAAAGATTCCCTTCTGGGCATAGGCACAGAGGAAAGAAATCTAAAGCGTTTTACTATCCCTGTCTCCATTTTTCACCAACTGAAGAAAGTCAAGCATGCTCACGCACTCCCACGTGCACACACACACACACACACACACACACACACACACACACACACACACACACACACACACACACACACACACACACACACACACACACACACACACACACATGCACACCCACGTGCACACACAAACGCACAACCGCGTGCACACACAGACACATACACAGACAGACAGAATACACATTACACTACACACACACTTTCTCTCCCACTGACATTCTTCCAAGTTTTATCCTAATTTGATTTGTGAGCTGAATTGATTCCTCTGCCTTGTGACTTTTTCAGTTCTCTTTCCCCAGCAGCAGAGCTGAAGCAGCAGTTGTTGCAGTAGTAGTATATATACAGTGGGGAGAACAAGTGTTTGATACACTGCCGATTTTCCAGGTTTTCCTACTTACAAAACATGTAGAGGTCTGTCATTTTTATCATATGTACACTTCAACTGTGAGAGACAGAATCTAAAACAAATATCCAGAAAATCACATTGTATGATTTTCAAATAATTAATTTGCATTTTATTGCATGACTGTATACTGTAAACGGTAAACTGTAAATACTGTAAACAGAGCAGCACCAGCAGTAGTAGAAGTAGTACATACAGTATATGTACAGAGCTGCAGCAACTAGTAGCCTAGTGGTTAGAGCTTTGGGCCATTAACTGAAAGGTTGCTAGATTGAATCCCCCGAGCTGACAAGGTCAAAATCGTTCCTCCTGCCCCTGAACAAGGGAGTTAACCCACTGTGCCCCGGTTGGCCATCATTGTAAATAAGAAAAAGCCTGTCCTTTGTCTTTGTTCTATTGCTCATCTTAATACTTTATTTTTATTGGCCAGTCTGAGATATGTCTTTTTCATTGCAATTCTGCCTAGAAGACCAGCATCCCGAAGTCGCCACTTCACTGTTGACATTGAGAAAGGTGCTTTGTGGGTACTATTTAATGAAGCTGCCAGTTGAGGCGTCTGTTTCTCAAACTTGACACTCTAAAGTAATTGTCCTCTTGCTCAGTTGTGCACCAGGGCCTCCCACTCCTTTTTCTATTCGGGTTAGAGCTAGTTTGCGCTGTTCTCTAAAGGGAGTAGTACACAGCATTGTACGAGATCTTCAGTGTCTTGGTAATTTACTCGCATGGAAAAGCCTTCAATTCTCAGAACATGTGTTTCAGACGAAAGTCCTTTGTTTCTGGCCATTTTGAGCTTGTAATCAAACCCACAAATGCTGATGCTCCAGATACTCAACTAGTCTAAAGAAGGCCAGTTTTATTGCTTCTTTTTAAAAAAAATGTTTATCTTTATTTAACTAGGCAAGTTAGTTAAGAACAAATTCTTATTTTCAATGATGGCCTAGGAACAGTGGGTTAACTGCCTGTTCAGGGGCAGAACGGCAGATTTGTACCTTGTCAGCTCGGGGGTTTGAACTTGCAACCTTCCGGTTACTAATCCAACGCTCTAACCACTAGGCTACCCTGCCGCCCCTTTAATCAGCACAACAGTTTTCAGCTGATCAATTACCCTTTTAAAATGATTAACTTGGATTAGCTGACACAGTATGCCATTGGAACACAGTGATGGTTGCTAATAATGGGCCTCTGTACTCCTATGTAGATATTCCATTACAAATCTGCCGTTTCCAGTTACAATAATCATTTACAACAAGAACAATGTCTACGCTGTATTTCTGATGAATTTGATGTCATTTTAATGGACCAAAAATGAGCTTTTCTTTTAAAAACAAGGACATTTCTAAGTCACCCCAAACTTTTGAACGGTGGTGTATATATATATATATATATATATATATATATACACAGAGCTTCAGCAGTAGTAATAGAAGTATGTACTCTGAGTGTACAAAACACTAGGAAAACCTTCCTAATATTGAGTTGAACCCCCCCCCCTCAGAACAGTCTCAATTTGTTGGGACATGGACTCTACAAGGTGTTGAAAATGTTCCACAGGGATGCTGGCCCATGTTGACTCTACAAGGTGTTGAAAACGTTCTACAGGGATGCTGGCCCATGTTGACTCTACAAGGTGTTGAAAACGTTCCACAGGGATGCTGGCCCATGTAGACTCTACAAGGTGTTGAAAACGTTCCACAGGGATGCTGGCCCATGTTGACTCTACAAGGTGTTGAAAAGGTTCCACAGGGATGCTGGCCCATGTTGACTCTACACGGAACACACAGGAAACTGCTGAGTGTGAAAAACCCAGCAGCGTTGCTGTTCTTGGCACACTCAAACCGGTGAACTTGGCACCCACTAAATTACGCCATTTAACCTCTATGGGATCAGTCTCCCACCGCGGGATTGTTGAGCTACTGTAGGCTAATGTGATTAACATGAGGTTGTAAGTAACAACAACAACGAAATCCCAGGGCATAGACATATCTGATGTGAGCAGGAAGCTTAAATTATTGTCAATTACTGCACTGTCCAATGTACAACAGCTATTACAGTGAAATAATACCCTGCTATTGTTTGAGGAAAGTGCACTTGAAAATATATTAATAGACCATTTGGGCAGTCTCGATACAACTTTTTGAACAGGTATGCAATGGTTCATTGGATCAGTCTAAAACGTTGCACAAAGACTGCTGCCATCTAGTGGCAAAAAAATATAAATTGCGCCTGAGCTGGAAAAATACATTACGGCCTTTCTCTTGCATTTCAAAGATGACGTTGAAAAAAACATAACACAAAAACTTGTTTTTCTTTTGCCAGATCTAATGTGTTATATTCTCTTACATTAATTTCACATTTCCACAAACTTCAAAGTGTTTCATTTCAAATGGTATCAAGAATATGCATATCCTTGCTTCAGGTCCTGAGGTACCTGCAGTTAGATTTGGGATCTGGGCAAAACATTTAAAAGGGTCCAACCCTTAACCTTTCTCCTCCCCTTCATCTACACTGATTGAAGTGGATTTACAGTTTTTCTAAATTGCTAAAACACTAAAACCCATTGGCTGAACAAAGTTCTCAGTTGCCTGGACTCATTTAGCTAATTATGCAGTCTGTTGTCAGTACCTTAAAACCATTTCACATGGTAAAACACAATTTGCAGATCTCACTTAGACTTTTCAGCAAAACTCTAAACACATTCTCATTCTCAAAACACATTCTGCACTCTAATGCACATGTCATCCATACTGGAAAACACAAGTGGCAACAATCAAATACAAATAGAGAACACATGTCTTTGATTGAACACAACCACTCAAAATTGATTTAAACCTGTTTCAAATGATGCGACACAATCAATATAAGCCAGTTCAGAGAGCAATCAGGTTGTTGAAGGTGGGAAGGAGAAAGTCTGAGAATGGATAGAAGAAACAATGTGAGAGGATGAGGACGAGTGCGTATGCGAGGTGGGCGGCGAGGAGGAAGAGGAGGAGGAGAGCAAGAAAGAGGAAGAGGAGGACGAAGAGGAAGACAAAGATTGGAAATATCTGATGAAATTCGAGCAACAGTTATAGACCATGTTCTTGTCCAAGGACTTACAATGAGGGATGCAGGACTTACAGTGCAACCCAATTTGAGCCGATTTTCTGTGTCCACCATAGTAAGGACATTCAGAGAAGAAAACAGGAACAGTATACTACTGTATTTTTGTAATTGCAAATGTACTGTACTACACTATGTGCAGCTGTTTCAATAGACATTTGTAAAGTAAATCACTGTAGGTATTGTACTGCATGAATATGTTTTGTAACTGCACAACTACTTTTTGTAGTATTGCAAGGCTGCCACATACAGGTGGAAGGACAGCTATATTCACTCGGGAGCATGAGGCCGTTATAGTTGCCCTGGTCCTTCAAGATAATACAATACGAGAAATCCAGGAACGAGTGATACAAGACAACACACACTTCCAGGGAATCGACAGCGTGAGCATTTCCACAATTGACCGTGTCCTCCATCGTAACAGGATGCGAATGAAACA
Source organism: Oncorhynchus nerka (assembly GCF_034236695.1). NCBI lineage: Eukaryota > Metazoa > Chordata > Actinopteri > Salmoniformes > Salmonidae > Oncorhynchus > Oncorhynchus nerka. The sequence goes on from NC_088398.1 coordinate 79,291,680, forward strand.
AGTATACAGAGAACCTTTTGAGTGCAACTCACCAAGGGTGAAAGAACTGCGAGCTCAGTATGTGCAAGTAAGTGTACATTCAGAAACATTTACTGTAATCCAGATTGTCTACAGTACTAACACATACTATGTGAATGACATTACTCTTCAGTACATACAATGTATGTGAATCAGAAGCCTAATTGTACTCTACAGTATAGCACTGTCTCTGCACGACTTACAAAATCCTACATACAGTATATTGTATTTCTACACAGACAATATTTGACTTGGAATCCTTGGACAGACCCCATGAGTTCATCTTTGTCGATGAAGCAGGCTTCAATCTAACAAAGAGGAGAAGGAGAGGCCGAAATATGAATGGACAGCGGGCCATTGTTGAAGTCCCTGGTCAACGAGGTGGCAATGTCACAATCTGTGCTGCTATCAGCAACCATGGTGTTCTACATCACCATGTTACACTCGGGCCATATAACACCCAGCACCTTCTAAGATTTATTGCCAATCTAAGAGATATTTTATTTGAGCAGCAGGTTCAAGAGCAGCAGGGTCAAGAGCTAAATGAGAATCCCATTCCCACCTATGTGATAGTGTGGGACAATGTCAGTTTCCACCGAGCTGCTCAGGTTAGGGAACGGTTTAACATCAATGGGCAGTATATGAACTTGTACCTCCCTCCATACTCGCCTTTCCTGAATCCGATTGAGGAGTTTTTCTCCTCTTGGAGATGGAAAGTGTATGATAGACAACCCTACACCAGAGTAAACCTGTTGCAAGCCATGGATTTAGCCTGTGGTGATATAGGCGAGGAATCATGTCAGGGCTGGATACGGCACACAAGAGGCTTCTTCCCCCGTTGCCTCAGGAGGGACAATATTGCTTGTGATGTCTACGAAGTGCTCTGGCCTGACCCAGCCCAAAGACAAGAAGAAGCACATTGATCACATGTTTACTCCTTTGATTTTTGTCCCTTTTACAGTTTTTTCCAACTGCTTACGCACAAAATCTTTTCATGTCACACGATTTTTGAAACCTCTCACTCAAAGTGCAAAACTACACACCAAATATCCAAAACCATAAGCTATTTCTCAGCCTTTGACTCAGTTGTCAATTGCATAAAACACTTTTTTCAAAACACTACACACAATTTTCTACCTAAAACACAAAAATCGAACAGGAAGTGACTTGCTTTCATTTTCCAAACACAACCAATCAAAATGCTACACTTATTCACCAGGTCACACACACACTCCTCACACGAATGGCTTAACTGATCAGTATAGGCCTATACATAGGTCAAAGGTCAGTTTACCTGTTTTGAACAATGGATGCCAACAATGGACAGAGAGCAAGCGGAGTAGGAGGGAGAGGAAGAGGAAGAAGAGGACGAGGGCAAAGAAGAGAAGGAAGGAGAGCCACCTCTGATGAGATTAGGGCAACACTTGTTGATCATGTGATCAACCACATTTTGACCATGAGAACTGAGAGTCCAGCCTTGTTTGGCCTAATAAATATTTTCTGTTTCTACATTGCATTGGTGTTTACAGTGTACTTGTTACCCCTCTTAGCAGATTACTTTCACTGTAGAACATTGTATTGAAATGTAGATATGAAAGACCATTGAGCTTTAGATTTAGAACAACAGTGTTTACATGGTATATCCCAAAATGTACTATTATGAAAGCAGTGTTTGCCATTTGATGCAAATGCTTCATTCTGACACGTGTTTATGTCATTTTGAATGCAGTGTTACATTTTGAAAGAGATGTGAGGCATTTTGCATTTTGTGTGTGCAGTTTTGGGAATTGTGTGTAGAGTTTTGAAAAAAAGGAGACAGTTTTGAAAACTTGTGTAAGCAGTTGGAAAACTGTAGTACAGTGCATTGTAGGCTGTATGCTGTACAAATTGTATGGCCCTGAACATTGTGCTTTCCATTTATTAACAGTACTGACTGCTCAATAGATTTTGACTGGTTGCAGGTTCATATCAACAAAGAACAAGAATTACAGGATCACAGAGACAAAGGACAAGTTTGTGAGATGCAGGGTACAGTACTGTAAACATAGGGGTACAAGGAGGAGGAAGAACAGAAAACAAAAGAGCAAAGAGCAAAGCAGAGTAGTAATTTCTGATCAATTTCGAGCTACTATGATAGAACATGTTTTCGTTCATCAAAAGACAATGACGGAAAAAGATTAAAAATGTACTTCTCCTTGAGAATTGTATGTTTTGAACAATGTGTTTTCTATTTTTCGGTGTATTGTTTACTGACTGCTAGAGAGTGTATATCATTTTGATCACTTTGTTTATGATTTGAGAGCAGTGTTTGATTTTGAACACAGGTAAAACCGTTTGAGGCGAATGTTTCATTTTGCGAGAGGAGTCAGAGATTATGTAAATAGTGCTTGAAGATGAGGTTTTGTGTTTAATGTTTTCAGGAAATGGAGCAAGGTTTCAGAAATTGTGTTTTAGCAATTGAGAAAAACTGCAACAAGTGACATCAATAAGGTATCCTAGCCTTCAGCTGGATTCACCTGGTAAGTCTATGTCATGTTCCTAGTGTTTTGTAAACACAGTAGTTGGTCCTTGTGCTCCAGTTCACTGTCTGTTCCAACACTGGCCATTCCTCCACCTTGACAGTGTGACACACTAATATATTTCCCAAACCTCAAACACAGCATGGGAACCATTCAGTCCTTCTCTCTTCTCTCTTCTCCCCCCTCCCCATCTCCCTTACCCCTTCTCTCCATGATCTCCCCCGTCCCCACACCTCCATCTTCCTTACCCTTTCGATCCGTACATGATCTCCCCCCTCTCATCTGTAGTACAGAATACCACTCTTCCTCAAGTGATCCCATATATCCCCTCCATACCACGCCAGGGGGACCAGAACCGTCAGGGAGACTGCACCAGAACCGTCAGGGAGACTGCACCAGAACAAACAGGGAGACTGCACCAGAACCGTCAGGGAGACTGCACCAGAACCGTCAGGGAGACTGCACCAGAACAAACAGGGAGACTGCACCAGAACAAACAGGGAGACTGCACCAGAACAAACAGGGAGACTGCACCAGAACAAACAGGTAGACTGCACCAGAACAAACAGGGAGACTGCACCAGAACAAACAGGGAGACTGCACCAGAACCGTCAGGGAGACTGCACCAGAACCGTCAGGGAGACTGCACCAGAACAAACAGGGAGACTGCACCAGAACAGACAGGGAGACTGCACCAGAACAAACAGGGAGACTGCACCAGAACAAACAGGTAGACTGCACCAGAACAAACAGGTAGACTGCACCAGAACAGACAGGGAGACTGCACCAGAACAAACAGGGAGACTGCACCAGAACAGACAGAGAGACTGCACCACAACAAACAGAGAGACTGCACCAGAACAGACAGGGAGACTGCACCAGAACAGACAGGGAGACTGCACCAGAACAAACAGAGAGACTGCACCAGAACAAACAGGGAGACTGCACCAGAACAGACAGAGAAACTGCACCAGAACAAACAGAGAGACTGCACCAGAACAAACAGGGAGACTGCACCAGAACAGACAGGGAGACTGCACCAGAACAAGCAGGGAGACTGCACCAGAACCGTCAGGGAGACTGCACCAGAACAGACAGGGAGACTGCACCAGAACAAACAGAGAGACTGCACCAGAACAAACAGAGAGACTGCACCAGAACAAACAGGGAGACTGCACCAGAACAGACAGGGAGACTGCACCAGAACCGTCAGGGAGACTGCACCAGAACAAACAGGGAGACTGCACCAGAACAAACAGGGAGACTGCACCAGAACAGACAGGGAGACTGCACCAGAACAAACAGGGAGACTGCACCAGAACAGACAGGGAGACTGCACCAGAACAAACAGAGAGACTGCACCAGAACCGTCAGGGAGACTGCACCAGAACAAACATGGAGACTGCACCAAAACAAACAGGGAGACTGCACCAGAACAGACAGAGAGACTGCACCAGAACAAACAGGGAGACTTCACCAGAACAAACAGAGAGACTGCACCAGAACAAACAGGGAGACGGCACCAGAACAAACAGAGAGACTGCACCAGAACAAACAGGGAGACTGCACCAGAACAGACAGGGAGACTGCACCAGAACAAACAGGGAGACTGCACCAGACTGCACCAGAACAAACAGGGAGACTGCACCAGAACAAACAGGGCCACTGCACCAGAACAGACAGGGCCACTGCACCAGAGCAAGCAGGGAGACTGCACCAGAACAGACAGAGAGACTGCACCACAACAAACAGAGAGACTGCACCAGAACAGACAGGGAGACTGCACCAGAACAGACAGGGAGACTGCACCAGAACAAACAGAGAGACTGCACCAGAACAAACAGGGAGACTGCACCAGAACAGACAGAGAAACTGCACCAGAACAAACAGAGAGACTGCACCAGAACAAACAGGGAGACTACACCAGAACAGACAGGGAGACTGCACCAGAACAAGCAGGGAGACTGCACCAGAACCGTCAGGGAGACTGCACCAGAACAGACAGGGAGACTGCACCAGAACAAACAGAGAGACTGCACCAGAACAAACAGAGAGACTGCACCAGAACAAACAGGGAGACTGCACCAGAACAGACAGGGAGACTGCACCAGAACCGTCAGGGAGACTGCACCAGAACAAACAGGGAGACTGCACCAGAACAAACAGGGAGACTGCACCAGAACAGACAGGGAGACTGCACCAGAACAAACAGGGAGACTGCACCAGAACAGACAGGGAGACTGCACCAGAACAGACAGGGAGACTGCACCAGAACAAACAGGGAGACTGCACCAGAACAGACAGGGAGACTGCACCAGAACAAACAGAGAGACTGCACCAGAACCGTCAGGGAGACTGCACCAGAACAAACATGGAGACTGCACCAAAACAAACAGGGAGACTGCACCAGAACAGACAGAGAGACTGCACCAGAACAAACAGGGAGACTTCACCAGAACAAACAGAGAGACTGCACCAGAACAAACAGGGAGACGGCACCAGAACAAACAGAGAGACTGCACCAGAACAAACAGGGAGACTGCACCAGAACAGACAGGGAGACTGCACCAGAACAAACAGGGAGACTGCACCAGACTGCACCAGAACAAACAGGGAGACTGCACCAGAACAAACAGGGCCACTGCACCAGAACAAGCAGAGAGACTGCACCAGAACAAGCAGGGAGACTGCACCAGAACAGACAGGGAGACTGCACCAGAACAGACAGGGAGACTTCACCAGAACAGACAGGGAGACTTCACCAGAACAAACAGGGAGACTGCACCAGAACAGACAGGGAGACTTCACCAGAACAAACAGGGAGACTGCACCAGAACAGACAGGGAGACTGCACCAGAACCGTCAGGGAGACTGCACCAGAACAGACAGGGAGACTGCACCAGAACAAACAGGGAGAGTGCACCAGAACAAACAGGGAGACTGCACCAGAACAAACAGGGAGACTGCACCAGAACAAACAGGGAGACTGCACCAGAACCGTCAGGGAGACTGCACCAGAACCGTCAGGGAGACTGCACCAGAACAAACAGGGCCACAGCACCAGAACAAACAGGGCCACTGCACCAGAACAGACAGGGAGACTTCACCAGAACAAACAGGGAGACTGCACCAGAACAAACAGAGAGACTGCACCAGAACAAACAGGGAGACTGCACCAGAACCGTCAGGGAGACTGCACCAGAACAGACAGGGAGACTGCACCAGAACAAACAGGGAGACTGCACCAGAACAGACAGGGAGACTGCACCAGAACAAACAGAGAGACTGCACCAGAACCGTCAGGGAGACTGCACCAGAACAAACAGGGAGACTGCACCAGAACAAACAGGGAGACTGCACCAGAACAGACAGAGAGACTGCACCAGAACAAACAGGGAGACTTCACCAGAACAAACAGAGAGACTGCACCAGAACAAACAGGGAGACTGCACCAGAACAAACAGAGAGACTGCACCAGAACAAACAGGGAGACTGCACCAGCACAGACAGGGAGACTGCACCAGAACAAACAGGGAGACTGCACCAGACTGCACCAGAACAAACAGGGCCACTGCACCAGAACAGACAGGGCCACTGCACCAGAGCAAGCAGGGAGACTGCACCAGAACAGACAGGGCCACTGCACCAGAACAAACAGGGAGACTGCACCAGAACAGACAGGGAGACTTCACCAGAACCGTCAGGGAGACTGCACCAGAACAGACAGAGAGACTGCACCAGAACAAACAGGGAGACTTCACCAGAACAAACAGGGAGACTGTACCAGAACCGTCAGGGAGACTGCACCAGAACAAACAGGGAGACTGCACCAGAACAAACAGGGAGACTGCACCAGAACAAACAGGGAGACTGCACCAGAACAAACAGGGAGACTGCACCAGAACAAACAGGGAGACTGCACCAGAACAAACAGGGCCACTGCACCAGAACAAACAGGTAGACTGCACCAGAACAAACAGGGCCACAGCACCAGAGCAAGCAGGGAGACTGCACCAGAACAAACAGGGAGACTGCACCAGAACAAACAGGGCCACAGCACCAGAACAGTCAGACCCTTCTCTTAATCTGAAATCCACCCTCCTACACCACCTCCCCGATACTCCCTCCATACATCCCTCCCTGCCTTTCAATAAAGCAAAAACTATGGCATTGTCATATTTTAAAGAGGCCATTTATGCTAAGCTATTTATCTGGTCACCCTTGGAGGAGCCTGGAAGGCGAGGCAGGAAGGCATCTGGGATTAACAGGGAGAGAAAGACAGATGTATTTATTTGTCTGTAACAGCATGTGGGGACCAGGCCCTCTGTACCATCATTCATCAACACACACAATATACTACAACACTGACCTTGTAATGTGTGTGTGTGTGTGTGTGTGTGTGTGTGTGTGTGTGTGTGTGTGTGTGTGTGTGTGTGTGTGTGTGTGTGTGTGAGAGAGGCTGTGTGTGTTTGTGTGTGTGTGTGTGTGTGTGTGCGCGCGCGCGTGCGTGTTTGTCCGTGTGCGTGTGTGTGTGTGTGTGTGTGTGCGTGTGTTCCATGACTAGACAGTGGAGAGATGTGAAAGACCTCTCAAATCTGTCCCTGTTGGTGTAACAGACATGTGTTTCAGGATGTAGCAGCGTGTTCACTTTGTTTTCGTAGGATTACACCATTCCCATTCATTCATCAACGGCTCACCAGACCTCCACTGACCTGTGTGTGTGTTTGAGAGTGTGACAGTGTGTGTGTGTGTGTGTGTGTGTGTGTGTGAGACAACAAGATAAAGAGTGTGTGTGCGTGTGTACTGTGTGTTTGAGAGAGAGAGAAAGTTGGAGTGAGAGAGAGAGGCAGTGTGTGTGTGTGTGTGTGTGTGTGTGTGTGTGTGTGTGTGTGTGTGTGTGTGTGTGACAACAAGATAAAGAGTGTGTGTGTGTGTGTACTGTGTGTTTGAGAGAGAGAGGCAGTGGCTGTGTGTGTGTGTGTGTGTGTGTGTGTGTGTGTGTGTGTGTGTGTGTGTGTGTGTGTGTGTGTGTGTGTGTGTGTGTGTGTGTGTGTGTGTGTGTGTGTGTGTGTGAGACAACAAGATAAAGAGTGTGTGTGTGTGTGTACTGTGTGTTTGAGAGAGAGAAAGTTGGAGTGAGAGAGAGAGGCAGTGTGTGTGTGTGTGTGTGTGTGTGTGTGTGTGTGTGTGTGTGTGTGTGTGTGTGTGTGTGTGTGTGTGTGTGTGACAACAAGATAAAGAGTGTGTGTGTGTGTGTGTACTGTGTGTTTGAGAGAGAGAGAAAGTTGGAGTGAGAGAGAGAGGCAGTGTGTGTGTGTGTGTGTGTGTGTGTGTGTGTGTGTGTGTGTGTGTGTGTGTGTGTGACAACAAGATAAAGAGGGATAGCCACAGAGCCAGGGAGAGCAGCAGGGAGGGGAAAAATAGATCGATATACAAAAATATTCCTCCTACTCTGGGTTCTCCTTCTCTACCCACCTAGGCAAGAAGAACAGGGCCACCGTGAGATGCTGAGAGCCTTTTGTCAGACCGGGTCTGTGTGATTGAACACTGAACACACAGACACATTTGTTATTCTAATCTGACACCTTAATGATTTATTTGAATTATTTTAATCCTTCCTTCAGGTGCTGCAGTGGCAGATGGGCAGTAGGGTGGGGGGGCTCCTTCCTTCAGGTGCTGTAGTGGCAGATGGGCAGTAGGGTGGGGGAGGCTCCTTCCTTCAGGTGCTGTAGTGGCAGATGGGCAGTAGGGTGGGGGGGGCTCCTTCCTTCAGGTGCTGTAGTGGCAGATGGGCAGTAGGGTGGGGGGGGCTCCTTCCTTCAGGTGCTGTAGTGGCAGATGGGCAGTAGGGTGGGGGAGGCTCCTTCCTTCCTTCAGGTGCTGTAGTGGCAGATGGGCAGTAGGGTGGGGGGGGGGGGGGTTCCTTCCTTCAGGTGCTGTAGTGGCAGATGGGCAGTAGGGTGGGGGGTACTTCCTTCAGGTGCTGTAGTGGCAGATGGGCAGTAGGGGGGCTCCTTCCTTCAGGTGCTGTAGTGGCAGATGGGCAGTAGGGTGGGGGGTTCCTTCCTTCAGTTGCTGTAGTGGCAGATGGGCAGTAGGGGGGCTCCTTCCTTCAGGTGCTGTAGTGGCAGATGGGGGCAGTAGGGTGGGGGGGCTCCTTCCTTCAGTTGCTGTAGTGGCAGATGGGCAGTAGGGTGGGGGAGGCTCCTTCCTTCCTTCAGGTGCTGTAGTGGCAGATGGGCAGTAGGGTGGGGGGTTCCTTCCTTCAGTTGCTGTAGTGGCAGATGGGCAGTAGGGTGGGGGGAGGGGCTCCTTCCTTCAGTTGCTGTAGTGGCAGATGGGCAGTAGGGTGGGGGGCTCCTTCCTTCAGGTGCTGTAGTGGCAGATGGGCAGTAGGGTGGGGGGCTCCTTCCTTCAGGTGCTGTAGTGGCAGATGGGCAGTAGGGTGGGGGGGGGGCTCCTTCCTTCAGGTGCTGTAGTGGCAGATGGGCAGTAGGGTGGGGGGCTCCTTCCTTCAGGTGCTGTAGTGGCAGATGGGCAGTAGGATGGGGGGGTACTTCCTTCAGGTGCTGTAGTGGCAGATGGGCAGTAGGGTGGGGGGCCTCCTTCCTTCAGGTGCTGTAGTGGCAGATGGGCAGTAGGGTGGGGGGGGGTTTAAATGGTTAAAGTTATGGTTAGTGAATGGGTTAGCTAACATGCTAAGTAGTTGCAAAACAGAAAATTTCTCTCTCTGTCTCTCTCTCTCTCTCTCTCTCTCTCTCTCTCTCTCTGTCTCTCTCTCTCTGTCTCTCTCTCTGTCTCTCTCTCTCTGTGTCTCTCTCTCTCTTTCTCTTTAGCCTCTCTCTCTCTTTAGCCTCTCTCTCTCTCTCTGTCTCTCTCTCTCTCTGTCTCTCTCTCTCTGTCTCTCTCTCTGTCTCTCTCTCTCTGTGTCTCTCTCTCTCTTTCTCTTTAGCCTCTCTCTCTCTTTAGCCTCTCTCTCTCTCTCTGTCTCTCTCTCTCTCTCTCTCTCTTTCTCTTTAGCCTCTCTCTCTCTTTAGCCTCTCTCTCTCTTTAGCCTCTCTCTCTCTCTCTGTCTCTCTCTCTCTGTCTCTCTCTCTGTCTCTCTCTCTGTCTCTCTCTCTTCTCTTCTCTCTCTCTCTCTCTCTCTCTCTCTCTCTCTCTCTCTCTCTCTCTCTCTCTTTCTCTTTAGCCTCTCTCTCTCTTTAGCTCTCTCTCTCTCTCTTTAGCCTCTCTCTCTCTTTAGCCTCTCTCTCTCTCTCTCTCTCTCTTTTGCTCTCTCTCTCTCTCTCTCTCTCTCTCTCTCTCTCTCTCTCTTTAGCCCCTCTCTCACTCTCTCTCTCTCTCTCTCTCTCTCTCTCTCTTTAGCCTCTCTCTCTCTTTAGTCTCTCTCTCTCTCTCTCTCTCTCTCTCTCTCTCTCTCTCTCTCTCTCTCTCTCTCTCTCTCTCTCTCTCTTTCTCTTTAGCCTCTCTCTCTCTTTAGCCTCTCTCTCTGTCTCTCTCTCTCTGTCTCTCTCTCTCTCTCTCTCTCTCTCTCTCTCTCTCTCTCTCTCTCTCTTTCTCTTTAGCCTCTCTCTCTCTTTAGCCTCTCTCTCTCTTTAGCCTCTCTCTCTCTCTCTGTCTCTCTCTCTCTGTCTCTCTCTCTGTCTCTCTCTCTCTGTCTCTGTCTCTCTCTCTCTCTCTCTCTCTCTCTCTCTCTCTCTCTTTTGCCTCTCTCTCTCTCTCTCTCTCTCTCTCTCTCTCTGTCTCTGTCTCTCTCTCTCTCTCTCTCTTTTGCCTCTCTCTCTCTCTCTCTCTCTTTAGCCTCTCTCTCTCTCTCTCTCTCTCTCTCTCTCTCTCTCTCTCTCTCTCTCTCTCTCTCTCTCTCTCTCTCTCTCTTTAGCCTCTCTCTCTCTTTAGTCTCTCTCTCTCTCTCTCTCTCTCTCTCTCTCTCTCTCTCTCTCTCTGCCAACAACACATTAGAAAGGCTTGACACTATCTGTAATTCTGTTTTGACACTCCGGGGCTTTAAGCACAAATTACTCCAGTCGAGGCCATTTAACATCTTCTCCACCATCATCTGATTCAAGACATCCATTGGGCCTTTTAGGGATCAAGTTCAAAATCTACTTTTTCACATGAAGGGAGAAAAAGTGAGATAGATTGAAGGGAAACAACAACACAACGCTTTGAGAAGAAAAAAAAAGAAGACATTTCCAAGCTCTCCTCCCTGTGAGCGTAAATCATTAGCCTACTCTGACCCGTATATTAGCGCTTTATGTCGTGTTTATGGCCTTGGACAGTCAGTTAGTCAGGAGGTTATTTACATGATTTCCTTCATGGCCTCTGGGTTTCAGGCCGGTTATGCTCACTGAGGGACCATGTTTAAGTGGTACACTCCAATCCCCTCCCTCAACAAGTTATTTATGATACAAGTGTACAGCCACCTTCCTTCCAATTAAAGCTGAGTGCAGGCTCTCCTTCATCATCCCCCTCCAAGGGGTTGTTGGTACTCTATTTCCTCTCCCTCCCCTCCCTCTGCCTCCTCCTCTCCCTCTTCTTCTTCCTCCCCTCCCTCTGCTTCCTCCTCTCCCTCTCCCTCCCCTCATTCCTCTTCTTCCTCACTTTTTCCTCTCTTTCCTCTCCCCTCCTATCCCTCCTCTCCTTCCTATCCTTCCTCTCCTTCCTCTCCCCTCCTTTCCCTCCTATCCTTCATTTCCCTCCTATCCCTCCTCTCCCCTCCTATCCCTCCTCTCCTTCCTATCCTTCCTCTCCTTCCTCTCGCTTCCTTCCCCTCCTCTCCTCTCCTTCCTATCCTTCATCTCCTTCCTCTCCCCTTCTTTCCCTCCTATCCTTCATTTCCCTCCTATCGTACCCATCGTTCCTATCGTTCCTATCCTTCATCTCTTTCCTCTCTTTCCTCTCCTTCCTCTCTTTCTTCTCTTTCCTCTCCTTCCTCCATTTCCTATCCTTCCTCTCCTTCCTCTCATTCCTCTCCTTCCTCCATTTTCTATCCTTCCTCTCATTCCTCTCCTTCCTCCTTTTCCTCTCCTTCTTCTCCTTCCTCTCCTTCCTCTCCTTCTTCTCCTTCCTCTCCTTCCTCTCCTTTCTCTTCTTTCTCTCCTTTCCCTCCTCTGCTCTCCCTCATATCCTTCCTCTCCCTCCTATCCTTCCTCTCCCCTCCTCTCCTTCCTCTCCTTCCTCTCATTCCCCTCCTTTCTCTCCTTCCTCTCCTTCCTCTCCCTCCTCTCCTTCCTCTCCCCTCCTCTCCTTCCTATCCTTCCTCTCCTTCCTATCCTTCCTATCCTTCCTCTCCTTCCTGTCCTTCCTCTCTATCCTCTCCTTCCTCTCCTTTCCCTCCTCTCCTCTCCCTCCTATCCTTCCTCTCCCCTCCTCTCCTTCCTATCCTTCCTCTCCTTCCTCTCCTTTCCTCTCCTTCCTCTCCCTCCTATCCTTCCTCTCCCCTCCTCTCCTTCCTATCCTTCCTATCCTTTCTCTCCTTGCTATCCTTCCTCTCCTTCCTGTCCTTCCTCTCCTTCCTCTCCTTCCTCTCTTTCCTCTCCTTCCTCTCTTTCCTCTCCTTCCTCTCCTTCCCCTCCTTTCCCTCCTCTCCTCTCCCCTCCTATCCTTCCCCTCCCTTCCTCTCTTTCCTCTCCTTCCTCCTTTTCCTCTCCTTTCCTCTCCCTTCCTCTCCTTCCTCTCCCTTCCTTTCCCTCCTCTCCTTCCTCTCTCTCCTCTCTCTCCTCTCCTTCCTCTCATTCCTCTCTCTCCTCTCTCTCCTCTCTCTCCTCTCCCTTCCTCTCCTTCCTCTCCCTTCCTTTCCCTCCTCTCATTCCTCTCTCTCCTCTCTGTACTCTCCTTCCTCTCCTTCCTCTCTCTCCTCTCCTTCCTCTCCCTTCCTTTCCCTCCTCTCCTTCCTCTCTCCCCTCTCTGTCCTCTCCTTCCTCTCCTTCCTCTCTCTCCTCTCTCTCCTCTCTCTCCTCTCCCTTCCTCTCCTTCCTCTCCCTTCCTTTCCCTCCTCTCCTTCCTCTCTCTCCTCTCTGTCCTCTCCTTCCTCTCCTTCCTCTCTCTCCTCTCTCTCCTCTCCTTCCTCTCCCTTCCTTTCCCTCCTCTCCTTCCTCTCTCTCCTCTCTGTCCTCTCCTTCCTCTCCTTCCTCTCTCTCCTCTCTCTCCTCTCTCTCCTCTCCCTTCCTCTCCATTCCTCTCCCTTCTTTTCCCTCCTCT
>NC_088398.1:79316916-79324416 GCF_034236695.1 Oncorhynchus nerka
GTGGATATTGGCCCAATTCTGCCCTGCATGCATTGTTTGTAGTTTTCCTCTGGACATGTGGGAGAATCTTACATAACTCTGTATGCAGGGTTTCAATGGGGTGTTTGTCACTTTGATGAAAATGTTTTTTTTGCAAGTGGACCCCACACCTCGCTGCCATAAAAAGCAATTGGTTCAATGACACATTCATTTAGTTTTAGTCAAATTTTAAGAGGCATTTCAACTTTAATTAGTTTTTTAATGGCGTAGAATGCCCTGCGTGCTTTCTCTCTCAGTTCATTCACTGCATCACTGAGGTGTCCAGTTGATCTTATTTTTAAACCTAAGTAATTCTAGTGTGTACAGTACTCTATATATTTTGTACCAATTGAGAACTTTGGTCTAATTCCCTGAGATCTGGATCTTCTCTGGAAAATCATTATTTGAGTCTTTTTGGGGTTTACTGCCAGGGCCCAGGTCTGGCAGTACTGCTCTAGCAGGTCCAGGCTCTGCTGTAGGCCATGTGCTGTGGGTGACAGCAGGCATAGGTCATCTGCGAAGAGTAGGCATTTAACCTCTTAATTGTGGAGACTAACACCAGGGGTTTAAGATTTTTCTAGAACAGATTGCAACCCTGGCGCAGGCCTGGTTAAAGAATTGTGTTATTTTCTTGCCAATTTTAATGCTGCATGTATTGCCAGTATACATTGATTTAATTATGTCTTATGTTTTACCCAATAACTTTGTAGAACAAATAGAATCAAATGCTTTTTGGAAGTTGATAAAGCAAGCTCATATTTTAGTGTTATTTTGGTGGACATGTTTATCTATCAGGGTGTGTGGGGTGTAAATATGATCAGTCGTGAGATGTTTTGGTATTATTTTGGTGGACATGTTTATCTATCAGGGTGTGTAGGGTGTAAATATGATCAGTCGTGAGATGTTTTGGTATTATTTTGGTGGACATGTTTATCTATCAGGGTGTGTAGGGTGTAAATATGATCAGTCGTGTGATGTTTTGGTATTATTTTGGTGGACATGTTTATCTATCAGGGTGTGTGGGGTGTAAATATGATCAGTCGTGAGATGTTTTGGTATTATTTTGGTGGACATGTTTATCTATCAGGGTGTGTGGGGTGTAAATATGATCAGTCGTGAGATGTTTTAGTGTTATTTTGGTGGACATGTTTATCTATCAGGGTGTGTAGGGTGTAAATATGATCAGTCGTGAGATGTTTTGGTATTATTTTGGTGGACATGTTTATCTATCAGGGTGTGTAGGGTGTAAATATGATCAGTCGTGTGATGTTTTGGTATTATTTTGGTGGACATGTTTATCTATCAGGGTGTGTAGGGTGTAAATATGATCAGTCGTGAGATGTTTTAGTGTTATTTTGGTGGACATGTTTATCTATCAGGGTGTGTAGGGTGTAAATATGATCAGTCGTGAGATGTTTTGGTATTATTTTGGTGGACATGTTTATCTATCAGGGTGTGTAGGGTGTAAATATGATCAGTCGTGAGATTTGTTGATATAAATCAAATTTGGCTTTTACTCAAGACATTGTGCTTCTTAAGGAAGTTTCAAACTCTTAAATTTATAATACCACAGAAAACTTTCCCCAGGTCACAAATGCCTCTGTAATTGTTGTGGTCAAATTTGTCTCCGTTCTTAAAGATTGGGCTCATGAGTCCTTGATTCCAGATGTCAGGGAAATAACCAACAGTCAGGATCAAATTAAACAGTTTTAATATAGCCAATTGAAATGTTGCACTAGTGAGTTTGAGCATCTCATTCAGGATGCCATCAGGTCCGCATGCGTTTTTAAATTTGATGGCCTGAAGTTTCTTATAGAGCTCCTGGTCAGTAACTGGGGAGTCCAGTGGATTTTTATTGTCCTTTATAGCTTTTAGTTCAAACTTCTCATGAATTTGGCATTGCTCTGCGTTTGTGTCAATTTGAACAGTTTTGTCGAGTGTTTTTAATGGGTTGTCCATATGTCACCATTTTGTATCGCTAATTCCTCTTGTTTCAAATTTTTTATCAGGCAATTTGTTTGTGTTTATGGACTCCTCAATTAGTGTCAGCTGCTCTCTCTCTCTCTCTCTCTCTCGCTGTCTGTCTCTCTGTCTCTCTTTCTGTCTCTCTCTCTCTCTCTCTGTCTGTCTGTCTGTCTGTCTTTCTGTCTCTCTTTCTGTCTCTCTCTCTCTCTGTCTCTCTCTCTCTCTCTCTCTCTATCTGTCTGTCTCTCTCTGTCTCTCTCTCTCTCCTCTCTCTCTTGTCCCTCTCCCTCTATGAGAGAAAGGGGTGGGGGTATTATACCCTGGGTGCAGTAGGAGCAGCAGTGGAGGGTTGATATGGCCTGCTGAGGAAGTCCCTCCCAACTGTCTGAGGGCCAGGCAGGAAACAACAGGTCAGCCTGTAAGGTTAGATAAACTTTATAGCCCAGTCAGATAGCACAGAAAAGCCAAATACTACTTACGTTTCATCATCATAATCAAAACACTGGAAGTCAAAACACTGGATGTCAAAACACTGGATTGGGGGGAAATGAACGACAATAAGCACATAGCGTAGTGTGGATTGGAGAGTGTGTTTGGATTGGACGAACTCCCTTTGGAATCAGGGCACCTGTTGACCTAAAAGCAGTTAGCCTAGAAAACATGCATGATTTTATGTAATCTCAACATGTACCTTGTAATCATCCCCTCTTTCATTCTCTCTCTTGACCACCAACTCTCGTTCTCTCTCTTTCCCACTCTCTCTCATTCTCTCCCTTCCCCACTCTCTCTCATTCTCTCTCTTCCCCAATATCTCTCATTCTCTCTCTTCCCCACTCTCTCTCATTCTCTGTCTTCCCCACTCTCTCTCATTCTCTCTCTTCCCCACTCTCTCTCATTCTCTCTCTTCCCCACTCTCTCTCATTCTCTCTCTTCCCCACTCTCTCTCATTCTCTCTCTTCCCCAATATCTCTCATTCTCTCTCTTCCACACTCTCTCATTCTCTCTCTTCCCCACCAACTCTCATTCTCTCTCTTCCCCACTCTCTCTCCTTCTCTCTCTTCCCCACTCTCTCTCATTCTCTCTCTTCCCCACTCTCTCTCATTCTCTCTCTTCCCCACTCTCTCTCATTCTCTCTCTTCCCCACTCTCTCTCATTCTCTCTCTTCCCCACTCTCTCTCATTCTCTCACTTCCCCATCCTCTCTCATTCTCTATTTCACTATACAGTGATCTGATCATCTTGGCATCAGACTGTATGTTATTGTGTATCAAAGCTGGAGGTGAGTCTGGAAGCTGCAGCTTACCTACAATCGGTCTGGCTCAGTGAGACAGGAAGGAAGATCTTTCATGATTCATCTGTATGCTGTGCGATGTTGGATGGAACCATGTCTACTTACAGGCATACAAATATTCCATGGGTGTGGTTCCTGTGTCCTTATTTCACATGGGTGTGGTTCCTGTGTCCTTATTTCACATGGGTGTGGTTCCTGTGTCCTTATTTCACATGGGTGTGGTTCCTGTGTCCTTATTTCACATGGGTATGGTTCCTGTGTCCTTATTTCACATGGGTGTGGTTCCTGTATCCTTATTTCACATGGGTATGGTTCCTGTGTCCTTATTTCACATGGGTGTGGTTCCTGTATCCTTATTTCACATGGGTGTTGAATATGAGAAAAAGCACAACAAAAAAGGCAAGTGAGTCATGCTTTATTTTACATTTTAGGTTACCTCTTCCAGGAGTTTGAGAATAGCAACTGTTATGATTCATTCCTCAGAAAATAGAAGGGAAAAACCAGATGACACAGGAATGTAACAACAAGTTTTTTTTGTGGGCCATTCGTCCAGACACCATGACTAAAGACCAAATTCCAGGAAGCATTATCAGCTGACTGCCCTCTGATTGCTTTAGACGTGATGGTCACCTGATAACGTCTCTAAATGCTCTGATCTAATTTTCCCTTCAAAGTCATTGGACAGTTGCCACTGCACAGCAATTAAAAAGCCGGACAACAATCTATTGAAAACATAGTCTGGCGTTGTTTCTCATAGCTTCGGGTACTATTTGAGTTTTATCATTTTAGGGTGATGGTATTCGGTCTGCGTTGTGTCGTGTCAACGAGTAAATCTCTGCGTAGTGGGCATGGCCTGGGTCCTTTCTAAACTGTGAATAACAGACGCACACACACTCAAACACACACACAACCGGTCCCCACCACTCAACCTCTCCCTACCACTCAACCTCTCCCCACCACTCAACGTCTCCCTACCACTCAACCTCACCCCACCACTCATCCTCACGCCACCACTCAACCTCACGCCACCACTCAACCTCACCCCACCACTCAACCTCTCCCCACCACCCAACCTCACCCCACCACCCAACCTCACCCCACCACTCAACCTCTCCCCACCACTCAACCTCACCCCACCACTCAACCTGTCCTAACAAGTCCACCTCTCCCACTCTTAACCTCTCCCCACCCCTCTCCCTACCCTTCCACCTCTTCCAACCCCCTCACCTGTCACCACCCCTCTACCTCTCCCCACCCCTCCACCGCTCCTCTCACCACCCCTCCACCTCTGCCCACTCTTCACATTTCCCTACCCCTCCACCTCTGCCCACTCTTCACATTTCCCTACCCCTCCACCTCTGCCCACTCTTCACATTTCCCTACCCCTCCACCTCTGCCCACTCTTCACATTTCCCTACCCCTCCACCTCTGCCCACTCTTCACATTTCCCTACCCCTCCATCTATTCCCCCTCCACCTGTCCCAACACACACACACACACACACCTCTCCCCAGTCCTCCACCTCTCCCGACCCCCCGCCCCACAAGCTTCATGAGGTAGTCACCTGGAATGCATTTCAATTAACAGGTGTGCCTTGTTAAAAGTTAATTTTGAGGAATTTATTTCCTTCTTAATGCATTTGAGCCAATCAGTTGTGTTGTGACAAAGTAGGGGTGGTATACAGAAGATAGCCCTATTTGGTAAAAGACCAAGTACATATTATGGCAAGAACAACTCAAATAAGCAAAGGGAAATGACATCATTACTTTAAGACATGAACGTTAGTAAATCTGGAACATTTCAAGAACTTTTACGTTTCTTCAAGTGCAGTTGCCAAAAACATCAACAGCCACAGGAAAGGAAGACCCAGAGTTACCTCTGAAGATTGCAGCCCAAATACAAACTTCACAGAGCCAAGTAACAGAGACATCTCAACATCAACTGTTCAGAGGAGACTGCTTGAATCAGGCCTTCATGGTTGAATTACTGCAAAGAAACCACTTCTAAAGGACACCAATAATAAGAAGAGACTTGCTTGGGCCAAGAAACACGAGCAATGAACATTAGACTGATGGAAATCTGTCCTTTGGTCTGACAAGTCCAAATTTGAGATTTTTGATTCCAACCGCCGTGTCTTTGTGAGACGCAGAGTAGGTGAACGGATGAACTCTGCAGGTGTGGTTCCCAACATGAAGCATGGAGGAGGAAGTGTGATGGTGTGAGGGTGCTTCGCTGTTGACACTGTCTTTGATTTATTTAGAATTTAAGGCACACTTAACCAGCATGGCTACCACAGCATTCTGCAGCAATACATCATCCCATCTGGTTTGTGCTTAGAAGGGACTATCATTTGTTTTTTTTAAAGGACAATATCCCAAAACACACCTCCAGGCTGTGTAAGGACTATTTGACCAAGAAGGAGAGTGATGGAGGTCTGCATCAGATGACCTGGCCTCCACAATCCACCGACCTCAACCCAAATGAGATGGTTTGGGATGAATTGGACCATAGAGTGAAGGAAAAGTAACCAACAAGTGTACAGCAATTGTGGGAACTCCTTCAAGACTGTTGGAAAAGCATTCCTCATGAATATTGTTGAGAGACTGCCAAGAGTGTGCAAAGCTGTCATCAAGGCAAAGGGTGGCTACTTTGAAGAATCTAAAATATATTTGTATTTATTTTACACTCTTTTGGTTACTACATGATTCCATATGTGTTATTTCATAGTTTTGATGTCTTCACTATTATTCTACAATGTAGAAAATCAACAACAACAAAAAATTAAGAAAAACTCTTGAGAGAGAGACAGAGAGACAGAGAGAGAGAGAGAGAGAGAGAGAGAGAGAGAGAGAGAGAGAGAGAGAGAGAGAGAGAGAGAGAGAGAAGCATGACTGGATGTTGGAGCCCTTAAGTGTGAAAGGAGCCACACACTGACTATAGTCACAGTCGGATGGAAGATGTCAAGGAGAAACTGACTCCCAAACACAATGCCCAGTCAAGACTCCCAAACACAATGCCCAGTCAAGACTCCCAAACACAATACGTGGAAACTACTGACTAGTACTGGAAGCATTCACACCCCTTTTTCAATGCACTTCAAATTGAGCTCAGGTACATCCAATTTCCTTTGATCATCCTTGATATGTCACTACACATTGATTGGGGTCCACCTGTGGCCAATTCAACTGTTTGGACATGATTTAGAAAGAAACACACCTGTCTATATAAGGTCCCACAGTTGACAGAGCATGTCTGAGCGAAAAACTATACCATAAAGTCCAAAGGACGAGGCCTAAATCTGGGGAATGGTATAAAACAATTGTGTTGAAAGTTTCCAAGAGCACATGGGTCTTCAAAATTGTGAAAAAAAGGTGTCCAAGAACCCAATGACCACTCTGACAGAACTACAGAGTTCCTTTGCTGAGATGGGAGAACCTACCAGAAGGACAGCAGTCTCTACAGCAGTCTCTACAGCACTTCACCAACCTGGGCTTTATGGGAGATTGGCCAGACCGAAGCTACTCCTGAGAAAAAGGCAGATGACAGCACACTTGGAGTTTGCAAAAAGGCGGTCTGATGAGACAAAAATGTTACTCTTGTGTGAATGCAAAGTGCCTGGAGAAAACGAGGCACAGCTCATCACCCGTCTAACACCATCCCTACCGTGAAGCATGGTGTTGGCAGCATCATGCTATGGGGATGCTTTTCAGCGGCAGAAGACTGGGAGATTGGTAAGGATAGGGGAAATGGAGCCAAATACAGGCAAACCCTTGATGAGAACCTGCTTCAGAGTGCATGATCTTAGACTGGGGCGAGGATTCACGTTGCAACAGGACAATGACCCCAAGCATACAACCAAAGCAAAGTTGGAATGGCTTCAGAACAAGAATGTAGAAGTATTTGAGTGGCCCAGCCAAAGCCCAGACTTTGATCCCATTTAAATATGTGGAAAGACTTGAAGATTGTTGTTCACCGCTCCCCATTTATCTACAGAGTGCTTGAGAAAATTAAGATGTGTGTAGCTGATACAGACATACCTAAGATGACAAACTGTTATCAATGCCAAAGTTGCTTCTACAGAGTACTGACTCAGAGGCATGAAAAATATATACAATATATTTCTGTTTTTAATTGTCAATGAATATGCAAAAAATGTCTAAACTATATTTCACTTTGTCATTATGGGGTAGTGTGTGTGTGTAGATGGGTGAGAAAAACAATATTTCA
>NC_088398.1:79326916-79341916 GCF_034236695.1 Oncorhynchus nerka
TGTCCATGGGGGAGCAGCAGGGTAACAGACTGTGGGGAGAAGTGTAGAATGTATATGGAGGAGCAGCAGGGTAACAGACTGTGGGGAGAAGTGTAGAATGTCTATGGGGGAGCAGCAGGGTAACAGACTGTGGGGAGAAGTGTAGAATGTCCATGTGGGAGCAGCAGGGTAACAGACTGTGGGGAGAAGTGTAGAATGTCTATGGGGGAGCAGCAGGGTAACAGACTGTGGGGAGAAGTGTAGAATGTCCATGGGGGAGCAGCAGGGTAACAGACTGTGGGGAGAAGTGTAGAATGTCCATGGGGGAGCAGCAGGGTAACAGACTGTGGGGAGAAGTGTAGAATGTCCATGGGGGAGCAGCAGGGTAACAGACTGCGGGGAGAAGTGTAGAATGTCCATGGGGGAGCAGCAGGGTAACAGACCAAGTGAAGAGAAGTGTAGAATGTCTATGGGGGAGCAGCAGGGTAACAGACCGTGGGGAGAAGTGTAGAATGTCTATGGGGGAGCAGCAGGGTAACAGACTGTGGGGAGAAGTGTAGAATGTCTATGGGGGAGCAGCAGGGTAACAGACTGTGGGGAGAAGTGTAGAATGTCCATGTGGGAGCAGCAGTGTAACAGACTGTGGGGAGAAGTGTAGAATGTCTATTGGGGAGCAGCAGGGTAACAGACTGTGGGGAGAAGTGTAGAATGTCTATGGGGGAGCAGCAGGGTAACAGACTGTGGGGAGAAGTGTAGAATGTCTATGGGGGAGCAGCAGGGTAACAGACCAAGTGAAGAGAAGTGTAGAATGTCTATGGGGGAGCAGCAGGGTAACAGACTGTGGGGAGAAGTGTAGAATGTCTATGGAGGAGCAGCAGGGTAACAGACTGTGGGGAGAAGTGTAGAATGTCCATGGGGGAGCAGCAGGGTAACAGACTGTGGGGAGAAGTGTAGAATGTCTATGGGGGAGCAGCAGGGTAACAGACTGTGGGGAGAAGTGTATAATGTCTATGTGGGAGCAGCAGGGTAACAGACTGTGGGGAGAAGTGTAGAATGTCCATGGGGGAGCAGCAGGGTAACAGACTGTGGGGAGAAGTGTAGAATGTCTATGGGGGAGCAGCAGGGTAACAGACTGTGGGGAGAAGTGTAGAATGTCTATGGGGGAGCAGCAGGGTAACATACTGTGGGGAGAAGTGTAGAATGTCCATGTGGGAGCAGCAAAGGGAAAGTTAGAAGTGAATTTAACAATGAATGTTCATATATATATATATATATATATCTGCTTCTTTTCCATGTCATCCATGAAACTCTTAAATGTTGTAGTCACCTCCTCCTCTCTTTTTTTTTTATTTACATTTTTTTATTCCACCTTTATTTAACCTCTCTAGGGTATGTGGGACGCTAGCGTCCCACCTGTCCAACATCCAGTGAGATTGCAGAGCGTCAAATTCAAATACAGAAATACTCATTATAAAAATTCAGAAAACAAAACATATTTTACAGGTTTAAAGATCTTGTGAATCCAACCACTGTGTTAGATTTTAAAAATGCTTTACGGCGAAAGCATACCTTACGATTATTTGAGAACAGCGCCCAGTTGACAAATTATTACAAACAGTAACCAGCCAAGCAGAAGCGTTACAAAACTCAGAAATAGAGACAAAATTAATCCCTTACCTTTGATGATCTTCATATGGTTGCACTCAGAAGAAATTTTCTTACTCAATAAATGTTCCTTTTGTTCGATAAAGTCTCTTTATATCCAAAAACCTCAGTTTTGTTCGCGTTTTCTTCAGTAATCAACAGGCTCAAACGCAGTCAAAACAGGCAGACAAAAATCCAAATGGTTTCTTGTTTTTAGCCTAAATGATCGCTAAAATTTCAACCGAACAATAACGTCGTCAACATAAAAGGTAAACAAGAAATGCACTCTCTCGGGATTGCTCTGTGACATGTCAGGGTCCACTCATTCAAACTGGTCTTACTCCCTAATTTATAAGAATACAAGCCTGAAACAATTTCTAAAGACTGTTGACATCTAGTGGAAGGCATAGGAACTGCATATTAAGTCCTAAATCAATGGATAATGTAATGGCATTGAATAGAAAACTACAACCCCCCCCAAAAAAATAAATCTCAGGTTTCCCCCTGCCAAATCAGTTCTGTTATACTCAGAGACACTATTTTAACAGTTTTGTAAACTTTAAAGTGTTTTCTACCAGTTATATGCATATCATATCTTCTGGGCCCGAGTAGCAGGACGTTTAATTTGGGCATGTTTTTCATGCAAAATTCCGAATGCTGACCCCTACCCTAGAGAAGTTAACCAGGTAGGCTAGTTGAGAACACGTTCTCATTTTCAACTGCGACCTGGCCAAGATAAAGCAAATACAGTCAATAACACAATAGAAAATATTTATATACAGTGTGTGCAAATGGCGTGCGGAGGTAAGGCAATAAATAGGCCATAGTAGCGAAGTAATTACAATTCAGCAAATTAACACTGGAGTGATAGATGTGCAGATGATGATGTGCAAGTAGAGATACTGGGGGTGCAAAAGAGCAAAAATAAAAACAATATAGGGATGAGGTAGTTGGGTGGGCTATTTAAATATGGGCTGTGTACAGGTGCAGTGATCGGTAAGCTGCTCTGACAGCTGATGCTTAAAGTTAGTGAGGGAGATATAAGTCGCCAACTTCAGATATTTTTGCAATTCATTCCAGTCATTGGCAGCAGAGAACTTTAACCTGTTGCTTCTACTCGGGACGCTTGCGTCCCAACTAGAGCTCTGGAAATGCAAATGCGCTACGCTAAATGCTAATAGTATTAGTTAAAACTCAAAAGTTCATTAAAATACACATGCAGGGTATCGAATTAAAGCTACACTCGTTTGGAGGTTAGTTAACCTCTTGCTTCTACTCGGGACGCTTGCGTCCCAACTAGAGCTCTGGAAATGCAAATGCGCTATGCTAAATGCTAATAGTATTAGTTAAAACTCAAAAGTTCATTAAAATACACATGCAGGGTATCGAATTAAAGCTACACTCGTTGTGAATCCAGGCAACAAGTCAGATTTTTAAAATGCTTTTCGGCGAAAGCATGAGAAGCTATTATCTGATAGCATGCAACACCCCAAAAGACCCACAGGGGACGTAAACAAAATAATTAGCATTTCGGCGTTACACAAACCGCACAATAAAATAGAAAACATTCATTACCTTTCACCATCTTCTTTGTTGGCACTCCTAGATGTCCCATAAACACTATTTGGGTCTTTATTTCGATTAAATCGGTCCATAAAAAGCCTAGATATCGTTATATGTAGACTGTGTGATAAACGAAAAAAACATCGTTTCAAAACGTAACGTCATTTTTTTAAATTCAAAAAGTCGACGATAAACTTACACAAAACACTTCGAAATACATTTGTAATGCAACTTTAGGTATTAGTAAACGTTAATAAGCGATAAAATTCATCAGGAGGCGATGTAAAGATCATTAGCTGGTCGTCTGGAAAAATGTCCGGCTAGAAACTCAACGAAAATATCCGGTCCTAGACCGGAGGAGATACGGTGTCCTGTATGTGTTTGACCAAGAAAAAACTCGAAGGGAAATGACAAGACTCTAGACACCGTGTGGAAGCTGTAGGTACTGCAACCTCAGTCAATTAATTGTGGTTCACCTTTATCAATGGGTTCAAGTAGCGCATGGATATATTTTCCCATTTTCAGTGATCAGTTTTTCCTGTGCTTTTCGATGTAAATGCCGTTCTGGTAAAGCCACAGCAGTGATTTAACCAGTTTTTTAAACGTCTGAGTGTTTTCTATCCACACAGACTAAGCAAATGCATATACTATATTCCTGGCATGAGTAGCAGGGCGCTGAAATGTTGCGCGATTTTTAACAGAATGTTCAAAAAAGTAGAGGGTCGACTTAAGAGGTTAAGGAAAGGCGACCAAAGGAGGTGTTGGCTTTGGGGATGATCAGTGAGATATACTTGCTGGAGCGCGTGCTACAGGTGGGTGTTGTTATGGTGACCAGTGAGCTGAGATAAGTTTTGAGCTTTACCTAGCAAAGGTAAATATAGCGAGGGCCAGCCGACGAGAGCATACAGGTTGCAGTGGTGGGTGGTATGTGGGTCTTTGGTGACAAAACGGATGGCACTGTAACAGACTGCATCCAGTTTGCTGAGTAGAGTACAGGAGGCTATTTTGTAAATGACATCGCCGAAGTCGAGGACCGGTAGGATAGTCAGTTTTACGAGGGTATATTTGGCAGCTTGAGTGAAGGAGGCTTTGTTGCCAAATAGATTTTTGGATTGGAAAAATGGTTGTAATCACCACCTCATCTCCTTCAAGGTCACTCGTAAAGGTTGTAGTCACCACTTCTCCTTTAAGGTCACTAGTCGTGGTTGTAGTCACCTCCTCCTCTCCTTTAAGGCCACTAGTCATGGTTGTAGTCACCACCTCCTCTGCTTTAAGGTCACTAGTCGTGGTTGTAGCCACCTCAAATCTTTAAGGTCGCTAGTCATGGTTGTAGTCACCACCTCCTCTGCTTTAAGTTCGCTAATCATGGTTATTGTCACAACTTCTCCTTTATTAAGGTCACCAGTTATGGTTGTAGTCACCACCTCTCCTTTAAAGGTCACTAGTTATGGTTGAAGTCACCACTTCCCCTTTAAGGTCACTAGTCATGGTTGTAGTCACCACTTCTCCTTTAATGTCACTAGTCGTGGTTGTAGTCACCACTTCTCCTTTACGGTCACTTGTTATGGTTGTAGTCACCACCTCCCCTTTAAGGTCACTAGTCGTGGTTGTAGTCACCTCCTCCTCTCCTTTAAGGTCACTAGTTGTGGTTGTAGTCACCTCCTCATCTCCTTTAAGGTCACTAGTCGTGGTTGTAGTCACCTCGAACCTTTAAGGTCGCTAGTCCTGTAGATACAGCTCGATAATGATGACACAGTGTGCTATAAAACCAACAGGCCCCCAGACTATTAAACCCTTCAGTTAACAGGCCTCCAGACTATTAAAACATTCAGTTAACAGACTATTAAACCATTCAGTTAACAGACTATTAAACCCTTCAGTTGACAGGCCCCCAGACTATTAAACCATTCAGTTAACAGGCCCCCAGACTATAAAACCATTCAGTTAACAGGCACCCAGACTATTTTAAACCATTCAGTTGACAGACTATTAAACCATTCAGTTAACAGGCCCCCAGACTATTAAACCATTCAGTTAACAGACTATTAAACCATTCAGTTAACAGGCCTCCAGACTATTAAACCATTCAGTTAACAGGCTATTAAACCATTCAGTTGACAGGCCTCCAGACTATTAAACCATTCAGTTAACAGGCCTCCAGACTATTAAACCATTCAGTTAACAGGCCCCCAGACTAGGTCCCCAGACTCTATCCGGTACGTCTGTGAGGCCTCATTTCAACAATCAACTTCAAGAGCTAGACGAGCCAACCCCATCTCTTCTTCTCATCATCGTCGTACTCAAGTCAACATCCTCCTTTTCCCTCTACTTCCTCTTTATATATCTCTCATCATCATTCTGCAATCAACCGCCTCCCTGTCCCTCTACTTCCTCTCTTAATGTATCTCTCATCATCATTCTCCAATCAACCGCCTCCATTTCCCTCTACTTCCTCTCTTTATGTATCTCTCATCATCATTCTCCAATCAACCGCCTCCATTTCCCTCTACTTCCTCTCTTAATGTATCTCTCATCATCATTCTCCAATCAACCGCCTCCATTTCCCTCTACTTCCTCTCTTAATGTATCTCTCATCATCATTCTCCAATCAACCGCCTCCATTTCCCTCTACTTCCTCTCTTTATGTATCTCTCATCATCATTCTCCAATCAACATCCTCCATTTCCCTCTACTTCCTCTCTTAATGTATCTCTCATCATCATTCTCCAATCAACCGCCTCCATTTCCCTCTACTTCCTCTCTTTATGTATTTCACATCATCATTCTCCAATGAACCCGCCTCACTTTCCCTCTACTTCCTTTTATGTATCTCTCTCTCATCATCATTCTCCAATCAACATCCTCCCTTTCCCTCTACTTCCTCTCTTTATGTATCTCTCTCATCATCATTCCCCAATCAACATCCTCCCTTTCCCTCTACTTCCTCTCTTTATGTATCTCTCATCATCATTCTCCAATCAACATCCTCCCTTTCCCTCTACTTCCTCTCTTTATGTATCTCTCTCATCATCATTCTCCAATCAACATCCTCCCTTTCCCTCTACTTCCTCTCTTTATGTATCTCTCATCATCATTCTCCAATCAACATCCTCCCTTTCCCTCTACTTCCTCTCTTTATGTATCTCTCATCATCATTCTCCAATCAACATCCTCCCTTTCCCTCTACTTCCTCTCTTTATGTATCTCTCATCATCATTCTCCAATCAACATCCTCCCTTTCCCTCTACTTCCTCTCTTTATGTATCTCTCTCATCATCATTCCCCAATCAACCGCCTCCATTTCCCTCTACTTCCTCTCTTTATGTATTTCACATCATCATTCTCCAATCAACCGCCTCCATTTCCCTCTACTTCCTCTCTTTATGTATCTCTCATCATCATTCTCCAATCAACCGCCTCCATTTCCCTCTACTTCCTCTCTTTATGTATCTCTCTCATCATCATTCTCCAATCAACCGCCTCCATTTCCCTCTACTTCCTCTCTTTATGTATCTCTCATCATCATTCTCCAATCAACCGCCTCCATTTCCCTCTACTTCCTCTCTTTATGTATCTCTCTCATCATCATTCTCCAATCAACTGCCTCCATTTCCCTCTACTTCCTCTCTTTATGTATCTCTCTCATCATCATTCTCCAATCAACCGCCTCCATTTCCCTCTACTTCCTCTCTTTTTGTATCTCTCTCATCATCATTCTCCAGTCCACCTCTTCCCTTTCCTCTCTTTATGTATCTCTCTTTTCTCTCCTATTGTGATCTCTCTCCATGTCACACTCTAAACGTCAGTCTCACACCTTTCTTCAGCTCCATCATTTCCTCTCTCTCTCACGACCCAGCAATAGACCCAGATGCAGACAGTTAGAATCACAAATGTTTATAGACAAAACAGGGGTCAAGCAGACGACAGGTCAAAGGGCAGGTAGAGGTCCGTAACCCAGGGCAGAGTCACAAAGGTACAGAACGGCAGGCAGGCTTAGGCTCAGGGCAGTCAGAATGGTCAAAACCGTAAGAACTAGGATACGGGGACTAGAGAGAACATGAGTACGGGGGAAAAACCACACGGCTTGACGAGACAAGAACAGACAAACAGAAAACACAGGTATAAATACCAAGGGGATAATGGGGGAAATGGGCGACACCTGGAGGGGGGTGGAGACTAGCACAGGACAGGTGAAACAGATGAGGGTGAGACATCGAAGCAACAGTGGTAGGCCAGTCTCAACCTGACATGACATGGTAAGAAAGCCAAAACAAAACGGGAAATATTATTGACATTACAATGCCCTTTTCGCTAGCTGTCCCTCAGGTTTTGGCACGACGACACATACTTGGCTGCCAATACTTTATAAAAGAAGACCTTTTTACCAAATTGCATCAAATGCTTTCTTGAAGTCTACAAAACACGAGTAGATTTTGCCTTTCATTTGGTTTACTTGTCAAAATTTCTCTCTCTATCTCTGTGTGTCTGTCTGTCTCTCTGTGTGTATCTCTCTCTCGCTGTGTGTTTCTCTCTCTCTGTGTGTCTCCGTTTCTCTGTGTGTCTCTCTCTCTCTCTCTCTCTCTCTCTCTCTCTCTCTCTCTCTCTCTCTCTATCTCTCTCTCTCTGTGTGTCTCTGTCTCCCTCGCTTTGTATGTCTCTCTCGCTTTGTGTCTCTCTCTCTCTCTCCCTGTGTGTGTCTCTCTCTCTCTCTGTGTCTCTCTCACTCTCTCTGTCATCCACATGGCACTGCACCTCCACCTCTCCTCCACCTCTCCTCTCCTCCCCCTATCCTCCACTTCTCCTCCACCTCTCCTCCACCACTCCAGAGTGTAGTTCAGCTCCCCCTCTCCTCCACCTCTCCAGAGTGTAGTTCAGCTCCCCCTCTCCTCCACCTCTCCAGAGTGTAGTTTAGCTCCCCCTCTCCCCTCCACCTCTCCAGAGTGTAGTTCAGCTCCCCTCTCCAGAATGTAGGTTAGCTCCCCCTCTCCTCCCCCTCTCCAGAGTGTAGACCAACTCTCCCTCTCCAGAGTGTAGTTCAGCTCCCCCTCTCCAGAGTGTAGTTCACTTCCCCCTCTCCTCCCCTCTCCAGAGTGTAGTTCAGCTCCCCCTCTCCAGAGTGTATTTCAGCTCCCCTCTCCTCCCCCTCTCTAGAGTGTAGTTCAGCTCCCCCTCTCCAGAGTATAGTTCAGCTCCCCCTCTCCAGAGTGTAGTTCAGCTCCCCCTCTCCTCCACCTCTCCAGAGTGTAGTTAGGTCCCCCTCTCCCCACCTCTCCAGAGTGTAGTTTAGCTCCCCCTCTCCCCTCCACCTCTCCAGAGTGTAGTTCAGCTCCCCTCTCCTCCACCTCTCCAGAGTGTAGTTCAGCTCCCCCTCTCCAGAGTGTAGGTTAGCTCCCCCTCTCCTCCCCTCACCAGAGTGTAGACCAGCTCCCCCTCTCCAGAGTGTAGACCAACTCCCCTCTCCAGAGTGTAGTTCAGCTCCCCCTCTCCTCCCCCTCTCCAGAGTGTAGTTCACTTCCCCCTCTCCTCCCCTCTCCAGAGTGTAGTTCAGCTCCCCCTCTCCAGAGTGTATTTCAGCTCCCCTCTCCTCCCCCTCTACAGAGTGTAGTTCAGCTCCCACTCTCCAGAGTGTAGTTCAGCTCCCCTCTCCTCCCCCTCTCTAGAGTGTAGTTCAGCTCCCCCTCTCCAGAGTATAGTTCAGCTCCCCCTCTCCAGAGTGTAGTTCAGCTCCCCCTCTCCTCCACCTCTCCAGAGTGTAGTTTAGCTCCCCTCTCCCCTCCACCTCTCCAGAGTGTAGTTCAGCTCCCCTCTCCTCCACCTCTCCAGAGTGTAGTTCAGCTCCCCTCTCCAGAGTGTAGGTTAGCTCACCCTCTCCTCCCCCTCTCCAGAGTGTAGACCAGCTCCCCCTCTCCAGAGTGTAGACCAACTCCCCTCTCTCCAGAGTGTAGTTCAGCTCCCCCTCTCCTCCTCCTCTCCAGAGTGTAGTTCACTTCCCCCTCTCCTCCCCTCTCCAGAGTGTAGTTCAGCTCCCCCTCTCCAGAGTGTATTTCAGCTCCCCGCTCCTCCCCTCTCCAGAGTATAGTTCAGCTCCCACTCTCCAGAGTGTAGTTCAGCTCCCCTCTCCTCCCACTCTCGGAGTGTAGTTCAGCTCCCCCTCCCCAGAGTATAGTTCAGCTCCCCTCTCCTCCCCCTCTCCAGAGTATAGTTCAGCTCCCCTCTCCAGAGCGTATACCTGCTCCCCCTCCAGAGTGCAGTTCAGCTCCCCTCCAGAGTGTAGTTCAGCTCCCCCTCTCCAGAGTGCAGTTCAGCTCCCCTCTCCAGAGTGTAGTTCAGCTCCCCCTCTCCTCCCCCTCCAGAGTGTAGTTCAGCTCCCCTCTCCTCCCCTCTCCAGAGTGTAGTTCAGCTCCCCTCTCCTCCCCCTCTCCAGAGTGTAGTTCAGCTCCCCCTCTCCAGAGTGTAGTTCAGCTCCCCCTCTCCAGAGTGTAGTTCAGCTCCCCCTCTCCAGAGTGTAGATCAGCTCCCCTCTCCTCCCCCTCTCCAGAGTGTAGTTCAGCTCCCCCTCTCCAGAGTGCAGTTCAGCTCCCCTCTCCAGAGTGCAGTTCAGCTCCCCTCACCAGAGTTTAGTTCAGCTCCCCCTCCAGAGTGTAGTTCAGCTCCCCCTCTCCAGAGTGTAGATCAGCTCCCCCTCCAGAGTGTAGTTCAGCTCCCCTCCAGAGTGTAGTTCAGCTCCCCCTCTCCAGAGTGTCGATCAGCTCCCTCTCCAGAGTGTAGTTCAGCTCCCCCTCTCCAGGGTGTAGATCAGCTCCCCCTCTCCAGAGTGCAGTTCAGCTCCCCCTCTCCAGAGTGCAGTTCAGCTCCCCCTCTCCAGAGTGTAGTTCAGCTCCCCTCTCCAGAGTGTAGTTCAGCTCCCCCTCTCCAGAGTGTAGTTCAGCTCCCTCTCTCCAGAGTGTAGATCAGCTCCCCCTCTCCAGAGTGCAGTTCAGCTCCCCTCTCCAGAGTGTAGTTCACCTCCCCTCTCCAGAGTGTAGTTCAGCTCCCCCTCTCCAGAGTGTAGTTCAGCTCCCCCTCTCCAGAGTGTAGTTCAGCTCCCCCTCTCCAGAGTGTAGTTCAGCTCCCCCTCTCCAGGGTGTAGACCAGCTCCCCCTCTCCAGAGTGCAGTTCAGCTCCCCTCTCCAGAGTGTAGTTCAGCTCCCCTCTCCAGAGTGTAGTTCAGCTCCCCCTCTCCAGAGTGTAGTTCAGCTCCCCCTCTCCAGAGTGTAGTTCAGCTCCCCCTCTTCAGAGTGTAGTTCAGCTCCCCCTCTCCAGGGTGTAGACCAGCTCCACCTCCCACACCTCTTCTTCCCATGCTGCTGTTTCAGCCTATCCATATGGCCATGCAAACCTCCATCCCACTTACCCTATACTCACACATGTGTAGATTTGAATCTGTGTAGCCCAGAATTCAGAAACCGATGCCCGACTTTATCATCAGTAAAACTACAGGTCTTTGTCAACATCCTGTATCCCAGAGAGGCTGATCTAGGCGGCGTATTGCGGTGGTGTTTTAGTGTGGTAATCCTGTCCTTTCCTGTAGACTGAACAGTGAAGACCATTACTTGTACAGAACACTGCTGTTACACACACCTCTTGATGGAGGGAACGCACCACCCTAATACACTTACCTCCCCGTAGAGTGAAAGAGGTATGTGACTGTAGGTGGAGGTATGGAGGTATGTGACTGTAGGGGCGGGTAAGGATGACAGAGGCAGACTATATTACCGTTAACAGTGAATTTATTTCCTTCACACGGTAATTTGGGGAAAAGGGGCTGGACGGACGGAACCAAAGCTAAAGTTAAAGAGCCCCTTCTCCTACCTTACCTACCTGCCTACCCATCTCAGCACCACCTGGCGTGCTAACCAAAATACAGGGGGTGGTCCGCCCAGGTCTTACCTAGTGTGCATAGATATAGTACATACTACGGGTATATGTATGCCCGCAGGCCTCTTGCCTAAGCACTCCCCTTGGGAGGGTGCCTTCCCCTTCCCCCCTGGGAACAAATGAAGCAGAATAATACAAACTTAAAGTGAACAATTTCAATAATCAAAACAGTCCTTTTGACATAAACATACCTCAGCAGGACCGGCTACAAAACACTTTTCATACAGACCAACAACAAATTTCTCTCTCTCTTGCTCTTGCTCTTGCTCTTGCTCTTGCTCTTGCTCTTGCTCTTGCTCTTGCTCTTGCTCTTGCTCTCTATATATCTATATATCTATATATATACATACAAAGGAACACTGGCTTTTAAAGCTGCAGAAGGAATCGGTAATTGAAAACAGCTTTTCCCCTGACAAGAGGGCGTGGTCAGAGGTCCAATCGTCAATGGGGCCGACCAATCAGCTGCTTAGGGGAATCCAGGAAGCCATTTCCTGAAATACACGCATACAAACCCACAAAAACACAGAAACTGGGGCACGTAACAATTGCATTATTCAAACACACTAACCTTCCAATTACTTGTTAAATCTCACTCTAAACTCCTTTCATAGAACAAATTATGTTGTTGTCTTATAGATTTCTCTTTCATGTAGTGTTGTGGTGTCTCTTTTGTCTTGTGTTTTGTCCTGTAAATATTTTTTTTAGCCCGTCCCCGCAGCAAGCCTTTTGCCTTTTGGTAGGGTAGTCATTGTAAACAAGAATGTGTTCTTAAATGACTTGCCTAGTTAAATAAAAAAGAAACAAATCATTATACTGATCGTAACATAGAACACATTACCATGATCATAGGACAAGCAGCCAACAAGTGCTCAGCATATGTGGGAACTCCTTCAAGACTGTTGTAAAAATAATTCCAGGTGAAGCTGGTTGAGAGAATGCCAAGAGTGTGCAAAGCTGTCGTCAAGGCAAAGAGTGGCTACTTTGAAGAATCTAAAATCTAAAATATATTTTGATTTGTTTAACACTTTTTTTGGTTACTACATGATTCCATATGTGCTATTTCATGCTTGACATCTTCACAAATATTCTACAATATACAAAATAAGAAAAAAAATGGAAAAATCCTTGACTGAGTAGGTGTGTCCAGACTTTTGACTGGGACTGAAATGTATCATCACCTACAGCCAGGTTCCTAGTGTATCATCACCTACAGCCAGGTTCCTAGTGTATCATCACCTACAGCCAGGTTCCTAGTGTATCATCACCTACAGCCAGGTTCCTAGTGTATCATCACCTACAGCCAGGTTCCTAGTGTATCATCACCTACAGCCAGGTTCCTAGCGTATCATCACCTACAGCCAGGTTCCTAGTGTATCATCACCTACAGCCAGGTTCCTATTATATCATCACCTACAGCCAGGTTCCTAGTGTATCATCACCTACAGCCAGGTTCCTAGCGTATCATCACCTACAGCCAGGTTCCTAGTGTATCATCACCTACAGCCAGGTTCCTATTATATCATCACCTACAGCCAGGTTCCTAGCGTATTATCACCTAGAGCCAGGTTCCTAGTGTATCATCACCTAGAGCCAGGTTCCTAGTGTATTATCACCTACATCCAGGTTCCTAGTGTATCATCACCTACAGCCAGGTTCCTAGTGTATCATCACCTACAGCCAGTTTCCTAGTGTATCATCACCTACAGCCAGGTTCCTAGTGTATCATCACCTACAGCCAGGTTCCTAGTGTATCATCACCTACAGCCAGGTTCCTAGTGTATCATCACCTACAGCCAGGTTCCTAGTGTATCATCACCTACAGCCATGTTCCTAGTGTATCATCACCTAGAGCCAGGTTCCTAGTGTATCATCACTTACAGCCAGGTTCCTAGTGTATCATCACCTACAGCCAGGTTCCTAGTGTATCATCACCTACAGCCAGGTTCCTAGTGTATCATCACCTACAGCCAGGTTCCTAGTGTATCATCACCTACAGCCAGGTTCCTAGCGTATCATCACCTACAGCCAGGTTCCTAGTGTATCATCACCTACAGCCAGGTTCCTATTATATCATCACCTACAGCCAGGTTCCTAGTGTATCATCACCTACAGCTAGGTTCCTAGTGTATCATCACCTACAGCCAGGTTCCTAGTGTATCATCACCTACAGCCAGGTTCCTAGTGTATCATCACCTACAGCCAGGTTCCTAGTGTATCATCACCTACAGCCATGTTCCTAGTGTATCATCACCTAGAGCCAGGTTCCTAGTGTATCATCACTTACAGCCAGGTTCCTAGTGTATCATCACCTACAGCCAGGTTCCTAGTGTATCATCACCTACAGCCAGGTTCCTAGTGTATCATCACCTACAGCCAGGTTCCTAGTGTATCATCACCTACAGCCAGGTTCCTAGCGTATCATCACCTACAGCCAGGTTCCTAGTGTATCATCACCTACAGCCAGGTTCCTAGTGTATCATCACCTACAGCCAGGTTCCTAGTGTATCATCACCTACAGCCAGGTTCCTAGTGTATCATCACCTACAGCCAGGTTCCTAGTGTATCATCACCTACAGCCAGGTTCCTAGTGTATCATCACCTACAGCCAGGTAGCTAGTGTTTATCTGGTTATTTTCCTCACATCACCTACAGCCAGGTAGCTAGTGTATATCTGGTTGTTTTCCTCACATCACCTACAGCCAGGTAGCTAGTGTATATCTGGTTGTTTTCCTCACATCGCCTACAGCCAGGTAGCTAGTGTATATCTGGTTGTTTTCCTCACATCACCTACAGCCAGGTAGCTAGTGTATATCTGGTTGTTTTCCTCACATCACCTACAGCCAGGTAGCTAGTGTATATCTGGTTGTTTTCCTCACATCACCTACAGCCAGGTAGCTAGTGTATATCTGGTTGTTTTCCTCACATCACCTGCAGCCACGTAGCTAGTGTATATCTGGTTGTTTTCCTCACATCACCTACAGCCAGGTAGCTAGTGTATATCTGGTTGTTTTCCTCACATCACCTACAGCCAGGTAGCTAGTGTATATCTGGTTGTTTTCCTCACATCATCTACAGCCAGGTAGCTAGTGTATATCTGGTTGTTTTCCTCACATCACCTACAGCCAGGTAGCTAGTGTATATCTGGTTGTTTTCCTCACATCACCTACAGTGCAGGAATAATATACAGGAGCAGAAAGGACCCAAACTCACTATGACAGTCAAAACAAATGAGGGAATCAATTGTGCAGCTGCTTTCTATTTGGCCATTCATATAGAGAAAAAGGTTATAATTATGGAACCGCTCGTTTGAGAAACGTACTCTCTGGGCTCCAATTATGAGCACTTTGAATACTGAAAGAAAAGAGAGAAAGATAAACGACAGACAGAACCTGTAAAGGGGGGGTCAAATAAAGTCACCTCATCTGCAGAGAGAGTCATGATGGCGGAGGAGGGCGCACAAACACGCCGGCGGTACCGACGGACGAGGAGAGAACAGAAAGGAGAGGCAATTTCAAAGCCTCTAATCATTCTAACTGTCAAAGGCTAATTTCACAGTAACCCTTCAAACCGTTTTTACTCAGAAGGTATTGTGAAACAACCTCCTTTTAATGTGGTTAACAATGCATTAAATTACTTGATTAAGTGTCTGAATTAGACTGGGGAAGCTTTTCCACCGTTGTGCCAAACACACTGAGGGCAGAGGGGTAGGAAACACACAGCTATACACAGGATAGAATAGCAATGGGACATAGAAGGCTATATGTACATATACATTATGTTGGTCAATATACATTCTGTTGGTCAATATACATTATGTTGGTCAACATACATTCTGTTGGTCAATATACATTCTGTTGGTCAATATACATTCTGTTGGTCAATATACATTTTGTATAT
>NC_088398.1:79346916-79414416 GCF_034236695.1 Oncorhynchus nerka
CGGAGGTAGCTGCCTGGCAGAGAGAGACGGAGGTAGCTGCCTGGCAGAGAGAGACGGAGGTAGCTGGCCGGCAGAGAGAGACGGAGGCAGCTGCCCGGCAGAGAGAGAAGGAGGTAGCTGCCCGGCAGAGAGACGGAGGTAGCTGCCCGGCAGAGAGAGTCGGAGGCAGCTGCCTGGCAGAGAGAGAAGGAGGTAGCTGCCCGGCAGAGAGAGACGGAGGTAACTGCGCGTCCATCTGTAAGGTAGGATGACACATCTTCTATAAACAACAGTAAGGAGGGGTTGAGGAGGTGGTCCACTCTATGAGGGCTGCCCATGACATGGAGCGCCCCACACTGACAAAAGGTGGAAGGAGAAGAAGGGGCAGGAGAGGACACAGTTGACACCACTTGAAACACTCCTCACTGGTTGTGCCAGGCTGTCAAAAGAAAAAGGACTCCTGAGTGGTGACGAGCCATGGGAGCCTTCCCCTGTGAGTGTGTGTGTTTGTGTGTGAGGGAGGGAGGGAGGGATAACCTGTATCTGCAGAAGTGTTAGAGTGGCTCTTTGTTACAACAACATTGCGAGCATTAAAGGGACAGGATTGGCCTTCCTTCGTCACGTCAATGATATCACATACGGTAATCATTTGCGGTACAGGTCGTAACAGTAGTCAAGACCACCCACACACACCAAGCTCTGCACACAAACCAAATTAAAACAGTTCCTAGAGGCCCAACTTCCTCCTATAAAATCCCAAAACTCTAATTTCCCAATAGTCTAACTTTATTACTCACAGTATGTACATGAATACCATATTATATTTCATTGATTTGATATCTCATCTCACCTATCATTGACCCAGGCTAAATCCCCCTGAACGGCTCTGATGTCAGCAAAAAAACGGAATTACCTCACCATTGGTAGACAGTGAAATTAAATTTGAATCTGTTATATGATACAGGATGAAAATATATTTTGTTGGTTACATCGCAGTTAACATTATTATGCATTATTATGCAGTAAAACCCTCATCTCATTTTACCACTTTCATACTAACGACTTCAGTTTTCCACCAAAGCAAAATAAAGTATTTGACTGTACCTGTCGTTTTTCATCGGAAGCTAACATATTTCACCCACAGTTTGTTCAGAATCTAATTGTGTCAGAATATTGTGGTATTTATAATACAGAGCATGTACGTAATTATCAAAATTATTTTGATCTACAATTTTTAATTTCACAGTTGGAATCCGTATTCAGTTAAAATGTGGGATATTCAAGTTAATGAAATGGTATTCATTTAAAAAACGACTAGTGTTTCATCATAAATCTAGTTTATTAAAAAAAGATTAACTGTGTTTTTCATTTGGACAAATGTGTCTTCAGCAGCTCTCAACTTCAAAGAAGAATTAATTTTCTCTTAATTAAATGCTTTGGACAGTGTTGTTACACTGCACGGTGCTGTGATGAAGTTGTTCCATTAGGAATGTTGGCAGAAGAGAACGGTTACTATCGAAGCCCACAATGTAATGTAACTTAAATCAACACTGTTGGGATGGACATTGGTTCAGTCTAGGATGCTAAACAGTAACTTAAATCAACACTGTTGGGATGGACGTTGGTTCAGTCTAGGATGCTAAACAATAATATCAACACTGTTGGGATGGACATTGGTTCAGTCTAGGATGCTAAACAGTAACTTAAATCAACACTGTTGGGATGGACATTGGTTCAGTCTAGGATGCTAAACAGTAACTTAAATCAACACTGTTGGGATGGACATTGGTTCAGTCTAGGATGCTAAACAGTAACTTAAATCAACACTGTTGGGATGGACATTGGTTCAGTCTAGGATGCTAAACAGTAACTTATATAAACACGGTTGGGATGGACATTGATTCAGTCTAGGATGCTAAACAATAATATCAACACTGTTGGGATGGACATTGGTTCAGCATAGAGGACACAATACACAGTAACCTAATAGGTGGTTGTTTACATGTAATACATTTGCATACACATGACCACCATGTCACCATCAAAAGCAAGTCTCTGCATTGGTCTTCTTGTAAAAACTGATGTTGCTCGTTGTTATGTGTCTAAATATTCCAGCAAGGTGCATATGACCACACTACATTTCCCAGAGGTCATTGTCCAGACTCCTGACTCCAGTCACCCTGGCAACTGACATGCTTTGACCTTTGACCTGGTGATTCCATTGGACGCTTGGCCAGGTTCTGTTTGGTCTGTACTAGAATGCAATCTATCCATCAGGCCCAACCACAGTCACAGTCAAGGATAGCTCTGTAGCTCTGACCACAAGGTCATGCGTGCCTTGTCCCGTGTCCCACAGCTTGATGTTCTGTGGTTGCAGGTGTTTGACATACATATCAATAAAGCTAATGCAGCTAATGTTCAATATTTATTTTATTTTTTATCTTTATTTAACCAGGCAAGTCAGTTAAAGAACAAATTCTTATTTTCAATAACAGCCTAGATAGAAACAGTGGGTTAACTGCCTGTTCAGGGGCAGAACGACAGATGTGTAACTTGTCAGCTCGGGGGTTTGAACTTGCAACCTTCCGGTTACTAGTCCAACGCTCTAACCACTAGGCTACCCTGCCACCCCATATTTATTAGTCCAGCTCTGTTTCTTTCCACAGACAGCATGTGTGGATCTCTCGTCACACCGGCTCAGAAAACAAACACATCATTGACACTGTCGTGTCTTTGGCATCATTAAAAGTGAAGACTATAATTTTATCAAAGCAATTCTCTGTAATTATTATTATGTGATTAAACTAATCATGTAAATGTAATTAACTAGGAAGTCGTGGCACCACAGAAAATCTTCAGATTACAAAGTTATAATCTTCCGAATATAACTCTTCAGATATTTTAATATCTGATCAATTATTCTTCTATAAATTAATTATTCTTTACCTCACGTCAGTCTCATCTGAACGTCATAAATTATTGATTATCTGCACAAACCCAGCCGAAACTATGAATCATTCATACAACAATTAGCTTAATCATTTTTTTATTTACTAACTAACTAAATAATCACATAAACAGTCAGTAGATATTGGTTACTAACAACGGTAGGAAAGATTCCCTAGTGGGATAAGCCGATATGACGGCTTGGTGGACAAAGGGAAGGGGGTGTGGACTGGGAAGGGGGTGTGGACTGGGAAGGGGTGGGGACAAAGGGAAGGGGGTGTGGACTGAGAAAAAAGCGGGAAAGACAAAAGGGATCACTACACACAGTTGATAATTATATTAATTGAAATGCTAATCCTTTGCACATGAACGCTCACTCAATCGGGAATAATTGTAATCAATATATATTTACGCCCATGTGTCGTCGTGATCTTCTCTGTTGGAATCAGGTCCGTCTGCTGGAGAGTTCATCTCAGTCTCTCTCTTTCTGTTTCCCTGAAGATCAAAGGCTTTCGTGGTTAGAATGGATACTTCAGAGTACCATTCATAAACGTTCTCAGAATAGATGTTTCGGCGGTTGTCGGTATTCTCGTCCCAGGTTTACATAATTTCAAGCTGCAGACTAATAATTAGTATCTAAGCTCAGCTTACACCGAGGTATGCGTGGTCTGAAGAGGATTTCCTCAGGAGGGGGGTTTATTCGTATCAATAGGAAAGGGCTGTTCCATGATGCCAGATCATGTCTGTGCTCACGGGGGCGGGCCAATGACTTAGTTGAACTTTAAAGGGAATACAATTCTCTCACATTAAAGGTTTAACATCAAATTACATAATTTCAGAAATAGTTTAATCTTTACTCATTCATTTTATACAATAATTAGATGCAAACACCATAATTGAGAAATGTACACATTCAGAGATATAGTTATGTGTGCTTCCTGTCCTTCGTGAGGTCACCAAATGAAACACACTCAACATAACTGCCCCTGAACCTTTCTAGCGCAGCCCTTGACAACACTCCGCTGAAAAGGCAGCGCACGAAATTTGATATATATTTTTTGAATATGTAACATTCACACATTAACATGTCCAATACAGCAAATGAAAGATAAACATCTACCCATTGTGTCCGATTTCAACATGCTTTCCAGCTAAAGCACAACACATGATTATGTTAGATCACCACCAAGTCGAAAAAACACAGACATTTTTCCAGCCAAAGATAGCAGTCACAAAAAAGCAGAAATATAGATAAAATTAACCACTAACTTTTGATGATCTTCATCAGATGACACTCATAGGACATCATGTTACACAATACATGTTTTGTTCGATAATGTGCATATTTATACCCCAAAATCTCAGTTTACATTGGCGCCTTACGTGCAGTAATGTTTTGATTCCACAACATCCGGTGATTTTAG
Organism: Oncorhynchus nerka; assembly: GCF_034236695.1. Lineage (NCBI taxonomy): Eukaryota > Metazoa > Chordata > Actinopteri > Salmoniformes > Salmonidae > Oncorhynchus > Oncorhynchus nerka. The sequence goes on from NC_088398.1 coordinate 79,351,266, forward strand.
CAGAAATACTCATAATAATCATTGTTCAAAGATACTAGTGTTATTCACATAATTAAAGATACACTTCTCCTTAATGCAACCGCTGTGTCAGATTTTTTTTAAACTTTACGGAAAAAGCATAATCTGAGAACGGCGCTCAGAGCCCAAAACAGCCAGAGCAATATCCACCATTTTGGAATAAACAAATTTAAAAACAACACCATAAATATTCACTTACCTTTGATGATCTTCATCAGAAGGCACTCCCAGGAATCCCAGGTTGACGATTAATGATTGATTTGTTCCATAAAGTTCCATCATTTATGTCCAAATAGCCACTTGTTGTTAGCGTGTTCAGCCCAGTAATCCATCTTCATGAGGCGCAGGCACTTCATCCAGACAAAAACTCGAAAAGTTATTTTACAGTCCGTTAGAAACATGTAAAACGATGTATGGAATCAATCGTTAGGATGTTTTTAACATAAAACATCAATAATGTTCCAACCGGAGAATTCCTTTGTCTTCAGAAAAAGCACTGGAACTCGAGGTAACTCTGTTGGGAGCAAGCGTCATGAGACCAAGGCTCTCTGCCAGACCACTGACTCAAATAGGGCTCATGAGCCCCTCCTTCATAGTAGAATCCTCATTCAAGTTTCAAAAGACGGTTGACATCTAGTGGAAGCCCTAGGAAGTGCAACCTCATCCATATCTCAATGTGTATTTGGTAGGCCAAGCTTTGAAAAACTACAAACCTCAGATGTCCACTTCCTGGTTGGATTTTTCTCCAGTTTTCGCCTGCCGTATGAGGTCTGTTATACTCACAGACATCATTCAAACAGTTTTAGACACTAATAATAATATGTGTATATGCATATGATATGCATATCATATGCATATATTAGCATCTGGGACAGAGAAGGAGAAGGAGGCAATTCACTCTGGGCATGCTAATTCATCCAAAAGTGAAAATGCTGCCCCCTATCCCAAAAATGTTAAGTGTCCACGGACCCTTCCCACATTCTCACAAGTGGACATATAGTTTCATTTTCCCATTTCGGGTATTTAGGAGTTTGGCCATGTGAAATCATTTGTTCACTCTGTGGTCTCTCTCTCTGCTTGAAAAGGGGAAGAGAGTCTCTGCCAGGAATTTACGTCCTGAGATATCAGAACCTGGGTGTAGGAGAGAGTGAGAGGGGAAGCCATGATCTATACCCAGAAAGGGCCACGTCATGACAGCACGCACACAGACACACACAGCACACACACACAAACACACACCCAAACGTTCTGATAGCTGTACTTACCAGATATACCTATCCAGAGCAGCGTAATATGCTAGTGTGTATGCTAGTGTGTATGCTAGTGTGTATGCTAGTGTGTATACTAGTGTGTATGCCACTGCAATATGCTAGTGCAATATGCTAGTGTAATATGCTAGTGTGTATACTAGTGTGTCGGCTAGTGTGTATGCTAGTGTGTATGCTAGTGTAATATGCTAGTGTGTATGCTAGTGTGTATGCTAGTGTGTATGCCACTGCAATATGGCAGGGTAGCCTAGTGGTTAGAGCGTTGGACTAGTAACCGGAAGGTTGCAAGTTCAAACCCCAGAGCTGACAAGGTACAAATCTGTCGTTCTGCCCCTGAACAGGCAGTTAACCCGCTGTTCCTAGGCCGTCATTGAAAATAAGAATTTGTTCTTTAACTGACTTGCCTGGTTAAATAAAGGTAAAATAAAAATAAATAAAAAATATGCTAGTGTAATATGCTAGTATGAATGTTAGTGTAATATGCTAGTGTGTATGCTAGTGTAATATGCTAGTGTATTATACTAGTATGAATGCTAGTGTAATATGCTAGTTTTATATGCTAGTGTAATATGCTAGTGTAATATACTAGTGTAATATGCTAGTGTGTAATATACTAGTGTAATATGCTAGTGTGTATGCTAGTGTAATATGCTAGTGTGAATGCTAGTGTAATATGCTAGTGTGTATCCTAGTGTAATATACTAGTGTAATATGCTAGTGTGTATCCTAGTGTAATATACTAGTGTAATATGCTAGTGTGTATGCTAGTGTAATATGCTAGTGTGAATGCTAGTGTGTATCCTAGTGTAATATACTAGTGTAATATGCTAGTGTGTATGCTAGTGTAATATGCTAGTGTAATATGCTAGTGTAATATGCTAGTGTAATATACTAGTGTAATATGCTAGTGTGTATCCTAGTGTAATATACTAGTGTAATATGCTAGTGTGTATGCTATTTTTATTTTTATTTTATTTATTTCATCTTTATTTAACCAGGTAGGCTAGTTGAGAACAAGTTCTCATTTGCAACTGTGACCTGGCCAAGATAAAGCATAGCAGTGTGAACAGACAACACAGAGTTACACATGGAGTAAACAATTAACAAGTCAATAACACAGTAGAAAAAAAGGGGGAGTCTATATACAATGTGTGCAAAAGGCATGAGGTAGGCGAATAATTCAAATTTTGCAGATTAACACTGGAGTGATAAATGATCAGATGGTCGTGTACAGGTGTGCAATATTGGTGTGCAAAAGAGCAGAAAAGTAAATAAATAAAAACAGTATGGGGATGAGGTAGGTGAAAATGGGTGGGCTATTTACCAATAGACTATGTACAGCTGCAGCGATCGGTTAGCTGCTCAGATAGCTGATGTTTGAAGTTGGCGAGGGAGATAAAAGTCTCCAACTTCAGCGATTTTTGCAATTCGTTCCAGTCACAGGCAGCAGAGTACTGGAACGAAAGGCGGCCAAATGAGGTGTTGGCTTTAGGGATGATCAGTGAGATACACCTGCTGGAGCGCGTGCTACGGATGGGTGTTGCCATCGTGACCAGTGAACTGAGATATGGCGGAGCTTTACCTAGCATGGACTTGTAGACCTGGAGCCAGTGGGGCTGGCGACGAATATGTAGCGAGGGCCAGCCGACTAGAGCATACAAGTCGCAGTGGTGGGTGGTATAAGGTGCTTTAGTGACAAAACGGATGGCACTGTGATAGACTGCATCCAGTTTGCTGAGTAGAGTGTTGGAAGCCATTTTGTAGATGACATTGCCGAAGTCGAGGATCGGTAGGATAGTCAGTTTTACTAGGGTAAGCTTGGCGGCGTGAGTGAAGGAGGCTTTGTTGCGGAATAGAAAGCCGACTCTTGATTTGATTTTCGATTGGAGATGTTTGATATGAGTCTGGAAGGAGAGTTTGCAGTCTAGCCAGACACCTAGGTACTTATAGATGTCCACATATTCAAGGTCGGAACCATCCAGGGTGGTGATGCTAGTCGGGCATGCGGGTGCAGGCAGCGATCGGTTGAAAAGCATGCATTTGGTTTTACTAGCGTTTAAGAGCAGTTGGAGGCCACAGAAGGAGTGTTGTATGGCATTGAAGCTCGTTTGGAGGTTAGATAGCACAGTGTCCAATGACAGGCCGAAAGTATATAGAATGGTGTCGTCTGCGTAGAGGTGGATCAGGGAATCGCCAGCAGCATGAGCAACATCATTGATATATACAGAGAAAACCGTCGGCCCGAGAATTGAACCCTGTGGCACCCCCATAGAGACTGCCAGAGGACCGGACAGCATGCCCTCCGATTTGACACACTGAACTCTGTCTGCAAAGTAATTGGTGAACCAGGCAAGGCAGTCATCCGAAAAAGCCGAGGCTACTGAGTCTGCCGATAAGAATATGGTGATTGACAGAGTCGAAGGCCTTGGCAAGGTCGATGAAGACGGCTGCACAGTACTGTCTTTTATCGATGGCGGTTATGATATCGTTTAGTACCTTGAGTGTGGCTGAGGTGCACCCGTGACAGGCTCGGAAACCAGATTGCAGAGCGGAGAAGGTACGGTGGGATTCGAGATGGTCAGTGACCTGTTTGTTGACTTGGCTTTCGAAGACCTTAGATAGGCAGGGCAGGATGGATATAGGTCTGTAACAGTTTGGGTCCAGGTTGTCTCCCCCTTTGAAGAGGGGGATGACTGCGGCAGCTTTCCAATCCTTGGGGATCTCAGACGATATGAAGAGAGGTTGAACAGGCTGGTAATAGGGGTTGCGACAATGGCGGCGGATAGTTTCAGAAATAGAGGGTCCAGATTGTCAAGCCAAGCTGATTTGTACGGGTCCAGGATTTGCAGCTCTTTCAGAACATCTGCTATCTGGATTTGGGTAAAGGAGAACCTGGAGAGGCTTGGGCGAGGAGCTGCGGGGGGGGCGGAGCTGTTGGCCGAGTTTTCGATAATCATGGATTTGTCGGTGGTGACCGTGTTCCCTAGCCTCAGTGCAGTGGGCAGCTGGGAGGAGGTGCTCTTGTTCTCCATGGACTTCACAGTGTCCCAGAACTTTTTGGAGTTGGAGCTACAGGATGCAAACTTCTGCCTGAAGAAGCTGGCCTTAGCTTTCCTGACTGACTGCGTGTATTGGTTCCTGACTTCCCTGAACAGTTGCATATCACGGGGACTATTCGATGCTATTGCAGTCCGCCACAGGATGTTTTTGTGCTGGTCGAGGGCAGTCAGGTCTGGAGTGAACCAAGGGCTATATCTGTTCTTAGTTCTGCATTTTTTGAACGGAGCATGCTTATCTAAAATGGAGAGGAAGTTACTTCTAAAGAATGACCAGGCATCCTCAACTGACGGGATGAGGTCAATGTCCTTCAAGGATACCCGGGCCAGGTCGATTAGGAAGGCCTGCTCACAGAAATGTTTTAGGGAGCGTTTGACAGTGATGAGGGGTGGTCGTTTGACTGCGGCTCCGTAGCGGATACAGGCAATGAGGCAGTGATCGCTGAGATCCTGGTTGAAGACAGCGGAGGTGTATTTGGAGGGCCAGTTGGTCAGGATGACGTCTATGAGGGTGCCCTTGTTTACAGAGTTAGGGTTGTACCTGGTGGGTTCCTTGATGATTTGAGTGAGATTGAGGGCATCTAGCTCAGATTGTAGGACTGCCGGGGTGTTAAGGATATCCCAGTTTAGGTCACCTAACAGAACAAACTCTGAAGCTAGATGGGGGGCGATCAATTCACAAATGGTGTCCAGGGCACAGCTGGGAGCTGAGGGGGGTCGGTAGCAGGCGGCAACGGTGAGAGACTTATTTCTGGAGAGAGTCCTTTTCAAAATTAGTATTTCGAACTGTTTGGGTATGGACCTGGAAAGTATGACATTACTTTGCAGGCTATCTCTGCAGTAGACTGCAACTCCTCCCCCTTTGGCAGTTCTATCTTGACGGAAGATGTTATAGTTGGGTATGGAAATCTCTGATTTTTTGGTGGCCTTCCTGAGCCAGGATTCAGACACAGCAAGGACATCAGGGTTAGCAGAGTGTGCTAAAGCAGTGAGTAAAACAAACTTAGGGAGGAGGCTTCTGATGTTGACATGCATGAAACCAAGGCTTTTTCGATCACAGAAGTCAACAAATGAGGGTGCCTGGGGACATGCAGGGCCTGGGTTTACCTCCACATCACCCGCGGAACAGAGAAGGAGTAGTATGAGGGTGCGGCTAAAGGCTATCAAAACTGGTCGCCTAGAGCATTGGGGACAGAGAATAAGAGGAGCAGGTTTCTGGGCATGGTAGAATATATTCAGGGCATAATGCGCAGACAGGGGTATGGTGGGGTGCGGGTACAGCGGAGGTAAGCCCAGGCACTGGGTGATGATGAGAGAGGTTGTATCTCTGGACATGCTGGTTGTAATGGGTGAGGTCACCGCATGTGTGGGAGGTGGGACAAAGGAGTTATCAGGGGTATGAAGAGTGGAGATCAATGTGGATTGGCTGTACATGGCACAAGGGGTTGTCTGTAGGGCAATTTCCAACTAGATTTCTCCACAACCATTGCCCAGTTTACCTCCTGGCTCGGATACACAACTAAAGTTTGACTGTATTTCTGTCCAAGCTTCTTTTCTTGATTGACGTCATTTCCGGTCACAACTTGCAGGCTTGTTTTCGAGTTTCTGTGCGTTTTGTTGCCAACCTATTTTGCTACCTGACAACTTTACGGTTTTCACTTTTTAATTACCGTTCATATATTTATTTATTTTTTCCTCAACTTTTTCACTCCGGACGCTTTATCTGGACACGATTCGTCAGGACCTCCAACAGCCGAAGCTAAGTAGTAACATTAACATGATGCCTTCTAATTGCAGCCGCTGTGCTCGCCTTACGGCGAGGATGGCTGTGCTGCAAGCCCAGCTTCAGACGCAATCGTTAGGCAAGGGTAATTTCAGTGTAGGAAAGGATGAAACAGCGTCTGTGCCACCAGTAAGTACAGATAGTAGTATAAATCCCCTGGCACAGTCCCCGCAGCCGGACAACTTTCTCACGGTTTCTGGAAGGAAATGCTGTAGGAACGCTCAACCGGTGTCGCTCATTCAACCGACAGAAACTTTCAACCGGTTTTCCCCATTAAGCAGCGGGTCGGTGTCAGAGGCCGAGTCTTCTCTGGTCTCTACTCCTCCCGTTACGGGGTCTGAGACGCCAAAGCTTCCCACCATTAGCTCTGACAAATTGAAAACTCTAGTCATTGGCGACTCCATTACCCGCAGTATTAGACTTAAAGCGAATCATCCAGCGATCATACACTGTTTACCCGGGGGCAGGGCTACCGACGTTAAGGCTAATCTGAAGATGGTGCTGGCTAAAGCTAAAACTGGCGAGTGTAGAGAGTATAGAGATATTGTTATCCACGTCGGCACCAACGATGTTAGGATGAAACAGTCAGAGATCACCAAGCGCAACATAGCTTCTGCGTGCATATCAGCTAGAAAGATGTGTCGGCATCGAGTAATTGTCTCTGGCCCACTCCCAGTTAGGGGGAGTGATGAGCTCTACAGCAGAGTCTCACAACTCAATCGCTGGTTGAAAACTGTTTTCTGCCCCTCCCAAAAGATAGAATTTGTAGATAATTGGCCCTCTTTCTGGGACTCACCCATAAACAGGACCAAGCCTGACCTGCTGAGGAGTGACGGACTCCATCCTAGCTGGAGGGGTGCTCTCATCTTATCTACCAACATAGACAGGGCTCTAACTCCTCTAGCTCCACAATGAAATAGGGTGCAGGTCCAGGCAGCAGGCTGTTAGCCAGCCTGCCAGCATAGTGGAGTCTGCCACTAGCATAGTCAGTGTAGTCAGCTCAGCTATCACCATTGAGACCGTGTCTGTGCCTCGACCTAGGTTGGGCAAAACTAAACATGGCGGTGTTCGCCTTAGCAATCTCACTAGGATAAAGACCACCTCCGTTCCTGTCATTACTGAAAGAGATCATGATACCTCACATCTCAAAATAGGGCTACTTAATGTTAGATCCCTTACTTCAAAGGCAATTATAGTCAATGAACTAATCACTGATCATAATCTTGATGTGATTGGCCTGACTGAAACATGGCTTAAGCCTGATGAATTTACTGTGTTAAATGAGGCCTCACCTCCTGGCTACACTAGTGACCATATCCCCCGTGCATCCCGCAAAGGCGGAGGTGTTGCTAACATTTACGATAGCAAATTTCAATTTACAAAAAAAAAATGACGTTTTCGTCTTTTGAGCTTCTAGTCATGAAATCTATGCAGCCTACTCAATCACTTTTTATAGCTACTGGCTACTAGGCCTCCTGGGCCATATACAGCGTTTCTCACTGAGTTCCCTGAATTCCTATCGGACCTTGTAGTCATAGCAGATAATATTCTAATCTTTGGTGACTTTAATATTCACATGGAAAAGTCCACAGACCCACTCCAAAAGGCTTTCGGAGCCATCATCGACTCAGTGGGTTTTGTCCAACATGTCTCTGGACCCACTCACTGTCACAGTCATACGCTGGACCTAGTTTTGTCCCATAGAATAAATGTTGTGGATCTTAATGTTTTTCCTCATAATCCTGGACTATCGGACCACCATTTTATTACGTTTGCAATTGCAACAAATAATCTGCTCAGACCCCAACCATGAACATCAAAAGTCGTGCTATAAATTCACAGACAACACAAAGATTCCTTGATGCCCTTCCAGACTCCCTCTGCCTACCCAAGGACGCCAGAGGCCAAAAATCTGTTAACCACCTAACTGAGGATCTCAATTTAACCTTGCGCAATACCCTAGATGCAGTTGCACCCCTAAAAACAAAAAAAATGTCTCATAAGAAACTAGCTCCCTGGTACACAGAAAATACCCGAGCTCTGAAGCAAGCTTCCAGACAAATTGGAACGGAAATGGCGCCACACCAAACTGGAAGTCTTCCGACTAGCTTGGAAGGACGGTACCGTGCAATACCGAAGAGCCCTTACTGCTGCTCGATCATCCTATTTTTCTAACTTAATTGAGGAAAATAAGAACAATCCGAAATTCCTTTTTGATACTGTCACAAAGCTAACTAAAAAGCATTCCCCAAGAGAGGATGACTTTCACTTTAGCAGTGATAAATTCATGAACTTCTTTGAGGAAAAGATTATGATTATTAGAAAGCAAATTACGGACTCCTCTTTAAACCTGCGTATTCCTCCAAACCTCAGTTGTCCTGAGTCTGCACAACTCTGCCAGGACCTAGGATCAAGAGAGACGCTCATGTCTTTTAGTACTATATCTCTTGACACAATGATGAAAATAATCATGGCCTCTAAACCTTCAAGCTGCATACTGGACCCTATTCCAATTAAACTACTGAAAGAGCTGCTTCCTGTGCTTGGCCCTCCTATGTTGAACATAATAAACGGCTCTCTATCCACTGGATGTGTACCAAACTCACTAAAAGTGGCAGTAATAAAGCCTCTCTTGAAAAAGCCAAACCTTGACCCAGAAATGAAAAACTATCGGCCTATATCGAATCTTCCATTCCTCTCAAAAATTTTAGAGAAGGCTGTTGCGCAGCAACTCACTGCCTTCCTGAAGACAAACAATGTATACGAAATGCTTCAGTCTGGTTTTAGACCCCATCATAGCACTGAGACGGCACTTGTGAAGGTGGTAAATGACATTTTAATGGCATCGGCCCGAGGCTCTGCATCTGTCCTCGTGCTCCTAGACCTTAGTGCTGCTTTTGATACCATCGATCACCACATTCTTTTGGAGAGATTGGAAACCCAAATTGGTCTACACGGACATGTTCTGGCCTGGTTTAGATCTTATCTGTTGGAAAGATATCAGTTTGTCTCTGTGAATGGTTTGTCCTCTGACAAATCAACTGTAAATTTCGGTGTTCCTCAAGGTTCCGTTTTAGGACCACTATTGTTTTCACTATATATTTTACCTCTTGGGGATGTTATTCGAAAACATAATGTAAACTTTCACTGCTATGCGGATGACACACAGCTGTACATTTCAATGAAACATGGTGAAGCCCCAAAATTGCCCTCGCTAGAAGCATGTGTTTCAGACATAAGGATGTGGATGGCTGCAAACTTTCTACTATTAAACTCGGACAAAACAGAGATGCTTGTTCTAGGTCCCAAGAAACAAAGAGATCTTCTGTTGAATCTGACAATTAATCTTAATGGTTGTACAGTCGTCTCAAATAAAACTGTGAAGGACCTCGGCATTACTCTGGACCCTGATCTCTCTTTTGAAGAACATATCAAGACCATTTCGAGGACAGCTTTTTTCCATCTACGTAACATTGCAAAAATCAGAAACTTTCTGTCCAAAAATGATGCAGAAAAATTAATCCATGCTTTTGTCACTTCTAGGTTAGACTACTGCAATGCTCTACTTTCCGGCTACCCGGATAAAGCACTAAATAAACTTCAGTTAGTGCTAAATACGGCTGCTAGAATCCTGACTAGAACCAAAAAATTTGATCATATTACTCCAGTGCTAGCCTCTCTACACTGGCTTCCTGTCAAAGCAAGGGCTGATTTCAAGGTTTTACTGCTAACCTACAAAGCATTACATGGGCTTGCTCCTACCTATCTCTCTGATTTGGTCCTGCCGTACATACCTACACGTACGCTACGGTCACAAGACGCAGGCCTCCTAATTGTCCCTAGAATTTCTAAGCAAACAGCTGGAGGCAGGGCTTTCTCCTATAGAGCTCCATTTTTATGGAATGGTCTGCCTACCCATGTCAGAGACGCAAACTCGGTCTCAACCTTTAAGTCTTTACTGAAGACTCATCTCTTCAGTGGGTCATATGATTGAGTGTAGTCTGGCCGAGGAGTGGGAAGGTGAACGGAAAGGCTCTGGAGCAACGAACCGCCCTTGCTGTCTCTGCCTGGCCGGTTCCCCTCTTTCCACTGGGATTCTCTGCCTCTAACCCTGTTACAGGGGCTGAGTCACTGGCTTACTGGGGCTCTCTCATGCCGTCCCTGGGGGGGTGCGTCACCTGAGTGGGTTGATTCACTGTTGTGGTCGGCCTGTCTGGGTTGGCGCCCCCCCCCTTGGGTTGTGCCGTGGAGGAGATCTTTGTGGGCTATACTCGGCCTTGTCTCAGGATGGTAAGTTGGTGGTTGAAGATATCCCTCTAGTGGTGTGGGGGCTGTGCTTTGGCAAAGTGGGTGGGGTTATATCCTTCCTGTTTGGCCCTGTCCGGGGGTGTCCTCGGATGGGGCCACAGTGTCTCCTGACCACTCCTGTCTCAGCCTCCAGTATTTATGCTGCAGTAGTTTATGTGTCGGGGGGCTAGGGTCAGTTTGTTATATCTGGAGTACTTCTCCTGTCCTATTCGGTGTCCTGTGTGAATCTAAGTGTGCATTCTCTAATTCTCTCCTTCTCTCTTTCTTTCTCTCTCTCGGAGGACCTGAGCCCTAGGACCATGCCCCAAGACTACCTGACATGATGACTCCTTGCTGTCCCCAGTCCACCTGGCCATGCTGCTGCTCCAGTTTCAACTGGCCTGGGCCCTAGGACCATGTCCCAGGACTACCTGACATGATGACTCCTTGCTGTCCCCAGTCCACCTGGCCATGCTGCTGCTCCAGTTTCAACTGTTCTGCCTTACTATTATTCGACCATGCTGGTCATTTATGAACATTTGAACATCTTGGCCATGTTCTGTTATAATCTCCACCCGGCACAGTCAGAAGAGGACTGGCCACCCCACATATGCTCTCTCTAATTCTCTCTTTCTTTCTCTCTCTCGGAGGACCTGAGCCCTAGGACCGTGCCCCAGGACTACCTGACATGATGACTCCTTGCTGTCCCCAGTCCACCTGACTGTGCTGCTGCTCCAGTTTCAACTGTTCTGCCTTATTATTATTCGACCATGCTGGTCATTTATGAACATTTGAACATCTTGGCCATGTTCTGTTATAATCTCTACCCGGCACAGCCAGAAGAGGACTGGCCACCCCACATAGCATCTTACAGATTACTGCACCTGTACATAGCCCACCTATAATTTAGCCCAAACAACTACCTCTTTCCCAACTGTATTTAATTTATTTATTTATTTTGCTCCTTTGCACCCCATTATTTTTATTTCTACTTTGCACATTCTTCCATTGCAAAACTACCATTCCAGTGTTTTACTTGCTATATTGTATTTACTTTGCCACCATGGCCTTTTTTGCCTTTACCTCCCTTCTCACCTAATTTGCTCACATTGTATATAGACTTGTTTTTTTTCATTTTTTAATTTTTTTACTGTATTATTGACTGTATGTTTGTTTTACTCCATGTGTAACTCTGTGTCGTTGTATGTGTCGAACTGCTTTGCTTTATCTTGGCCAGGTCGCAATTGTAAATGAGAACTTGTTCTCAACTTGCTTACCTGGTTAAATAAAGGTGAAATAAATAAAAATAAATAAAATAAAAATAGCCTGGTTCCTCTCTAGGTTTCTTCCTAGGTTCTTCCTAGTTTTTCCTAGCCACCGTGCTTTTACACCTGCATTGCTTGCTGTTTGGGGTTTTAGGCTTGGTTTCTGTGCAGCACTTTGAGATATCAGCTGATGTACGAAGGGCTATATAAATCAATTTGATTTGATTTGATTTGATTTGGAACTAGGGGCTCCATTGTGAACTAAAATAATGATAACTAACCTGAACAACAGTATACAAGGCATATTGACATTTGAGAGAGACATACAGCGAGGCATACAGTAATCACAGGTGTTGAATTGGGAACGCTCACAGTAGGTGAGACAACAACAGCTAATCAGCTAGCACAACAACAGCAGGTAAAATGGCGTTGACTAGGCAACGGGGCCAACAGATAAAACAAACAAGCAGAATGGAGTACCGTGATTAATGGACAGTCCAGCGTGCATCAGCTATGTAGCCAAGAGATCAGTGTCCAGGGGGCAGCGGTGGATGGGGCAGGGAAGCTGGACAGGCGAGTGTTATCCAGGTTAAAAAAAAATAACAATGACTAAATAGCTTGTAGCTAGTTAGCTGGTTAGCTTCTGGAGGTTCTTGAGTGTGTTCTAAAAAATTTAAAATAATAGCGATTCCGTATCACATTGGGTGAGGCAGGTTTCCGGAAGGTATAAACAAATTAAAAATCAAAAAGAGATAGAAAGTAAATATGGGTCTAGTGTTTGGGACGCGGCGATTCAGACGGTTAGCAGGCCTGTGCTAACAAGCTAACAGTTCGTAGGCCCGGGCTAAACAAGGTAGCAGTTAGCGGACCGGAGCTAGACAAGCTAGCAGTAAGCAGGCCGAATTAGCAAGCAGGGAGATAGCGAGGGCTAGAGAGTCAGCCTTTGGGGAACGTCGCGATGGGGTGAGTCTGTTTATTCCTCTTCATGCGGTGACATCGATAGACCGGTCGTGGGCCCGGGTATTGTAGCCCAGGAGTATGCTACGGTGGTAGCACAGGTGCACTGGCCGGGCTAGCTTCAAGCTAAGTGGGTGGAAATGCTAGCCAGGAGTAATCATCCGGGGTTGCAGTTTAGCTAGATATCTAGTTGTGAAGATCCAGCTGAAAAAAATTTCCGTTTGCGGTGGGAATCCGGGGAAGAAACATAAATAGGTCCGTTATGCTCTGGTTAGAGTCGCGTTGTTCGAACTGGCGAGAGCTTTCCGGGCTGAAGGTTAGCTGATGACCGGTTAGCTGAAGACCGCTAGCATAGCTGGTGGTTAGCTGGCTAGCTTCAGTTGAGGGGTTCCGGTTCCGAAGTAAATATAAATACTTTAGGAAAAATAGCTACATTGGGTGAGGCGGGTTGCAGGAGAGTATTTGGAAGCTTAGGTTTAGCAAAATGTTTTTAAAGAGATATGCGAAGAAAAATATGTAAAAAACGAAAAATAAACGATATATACAAGGGACACGACACGACAGGACTTACTGCTACGCCATCTTGCTAGTGTAATATGCTAGTGTGCATGCTACTGTTGTTGAAGGGTTCATACATGTTGACAGGTGCCCACTTCTTAAGAGCCATAATCCTCTCTGAAAGGATCCAAACCAAGCACACCTCTTCCAGGTCAGAGAGAGATGGGTGCCAGGGACCAGAGAGTGATAACATGGTGAAAGAGACTGAAAGAATGATATAGAGAGAAACTTATATGTTGAGAGAGTGCTTAAATGCATTCTGAAAGTGGATAGGGGTTAGTGAACCCCAAGGGTCTTCCACACAAACTGTGAGGGCTTAAACAGTAGCCAATGAAAGAGTGAGTAAGGGGTGAATGATGAGTTGGCTGGAGGTCGACTTCAATACTGATGATACATTCCCTCTCTCTTTCTTCTCCTCCCCTCTCTTCACAGCTCCTCTCCTCTGGTTTCCTGACAGAGCCCTCTCCTGAGCGTTTGAGACTTCTTTAAATCTTTAAATCGTGGGGGATTAAACACGCCAAGCTGTAGGCTTCCTTCAAATTAAACCTCGGCAGAATCACTCAATAATCTACCACAAAAAAGCAGAACACTGACTTTGGCGGGCTGCACACGTGATAGGAACAGGATGCAACAGGAGAGAGGGGAAAATAAGTACATGTATAAATATATACATATATAAATGAAGATAACCACATAGTGTTCCCAGTTTTGCGAAATTACATGATGAAATTCTGATAAATATGCTCTGCAATTTATTGAAATTTTTGGCCAGTTAACTGAAATATGTAATATTGTCAAAACTCCTGTGACAGCTTGGCTTCTGGGAAACTTTCATCTCCAAGTTAAATCAACATTTTATTTTACAATTAATTGAGTTCTCTGGCCGCATCCGCACTAGGGTTGCAAAATTCCCGGGAACTTTCGGTAAATTACCTGGTTTTTCAGAATTCCTGGTTGGAAGATTCCAGATTTCATACTTATTGCTTTCTGATTCTGGGAATCGTCTAACTAGGATTTCGGGAAAAACAGGGAATTCGTAAAAAATTCCTGGAATTGATCAACCTTAATCAGCACAGATGTGGCAATGTGAAAAATAAATGGGGACAATTAGCGCTGTATATTAAAATAGTCAGACAAAAGTATTTCTGTAATTTGTCAGTGTGTGTCTGTGTGGATTTTTCATGCAGAATTCCTGTGTCTATTTATTTAAGGGAAAAGTCCATTGCTTCGGTACTGTAAATTGATATTGACTTGACAGTCAGACATTTGCCTCCATGAAGTTAGGTGTATATGGAACTCAGGTCTGTGAGGGGTGAGGAGTGCCCTAGGACCTCCTGGTACAGGGTGAGGAGTGCCCTAGGACCTCCTGGTACAGGGGTGAGGAGTGCCCTAGGACCTCTTGGTACAGGGTGAGGGTGGAGATGAGGGGTGAGGAGGGCCCTAGGACCTCTTGGTACAGGGTGAGGGTGGAGATGAGGGGTGAGGAGGGCCCTAGGACCTCCTGGTACAGGGTGAGGAGGGCCCTAGCACCTCCTGGTACAGGGTGAGGAGGGCCCTAGGACCTCCTGGTACAGGGTGAGGAGTTCCCTAGGACCTCTTGGTACAGGGTGAGGGTGGAGATGAGGGGTGAGGAGGGCCCTAGGACCTCCTGGTACAGGGTGAGGAGGGCCCTAGCACCTCCTGGTACAGGGTGAGGAGGGCCCTAGGACCTCCTGGTACAGGGTGAGGAGTGCCCTAGGACCTCTTGGTACAGGGTGAGGAGTGCCCTAGGACCTCTTGGTACAGGGTGAGGAGTGCCCTAGGACCTCCTGGTACAGGGTGAGGAGTGCCCTAGGACCTCTTGGTACAGGGTGAGGAGGGCCCTTAGGACCTCCTGGTACAGGGTGAGGAGGGCCCTAGGACCTCTTGGTACAGGGTGAGGAGGGCCCTAGGACCTCCTGGTACAGGGTGAGGAGGGCCCTAGCACCTCCTGGTACAGGGTGAGGGTGGGGATGAGGGGTGAGGAGGGCCCTAGGACCTCCTGGTACAGGGTGAGGGTGGAGATGAGGGGTGAGGAGTGCCCTAGGACCTCCTGGTACAGGGTGAGGGTGGGGATGAGGGGTGAGGAGTGCCCTAGGACCTCCTGGTACAAGGTGAGGGTGGAGATGAGGGGTGAGGAGGGCCCTAGGACCTCCTGGTACAGGGTGAGGAGGGCCCTAGCACCTCCTGGTACAGGGTGAGGGTGGGGATGAGGGGTGAGGAGTGCCCTAGGACCTCCTGGTACAGTGTGAGGGTGGAGATGAAGGGTGAGGAGAGGTGCACTCGGTCCCCCTGGTCTGGTTCGCCTCCAGACCTTTCCTCCCCTGGTATTTGTTGTAGGCACATGCTGTTTGTCTGAGCCAATGTATAATACTCCCAAACCATACCTCATTGATGTCTCAATACCCTCATTGAGATAAACCATGCCTCATTGAGGTAAACCATGCCTCATTGAGGTGATCCATGCCTCATTGAGGTGATCCATGCCTCATTGAGATAAACCATGCCTCATTGAGGTAAACCATGCCTCATTGAGATAAACCATGCCTCATTGAGGTAAACCATGCCTCATTGAGGTAAACCATGCCTCATTGAGGTAAACCATGCCTCATTGAGGTGATCCATGCCTCATTGAGGTAAACCATGCCTCATTGAGGTGAACCATGCCTCATTGAGGTGATCCATGCCTCATTGAGGTGAACCATGCCTCATTGAGGTAAACCATGCCTCATTGAGGTGAACAATGCCTCATTGAGATAAACCATGCCTCATTGAGGTGAACCATGCCTCATTGAGGTAAACCATGCCTCATTGGGGTGATCCATGCCTCATTGAGATAAACCATGCCTCATTGAGGTGAACCATGCCTCATTTAGGTAAACCATGCCTCATTGAGGTAAACCATGCCTCATTGAGGTAAACCATGCCTCATTGAGGTAAACCATGCCTCATTGAGGTGGAGTGAACATTACAAGCTGTCTCATTTAGACCTTAAATGTACTAAAACTTTATTTGAAGGTTTGTGAATAATAACTCATTCAGCAAAACTTTATTTAAAGGTTTGTGAATAATAACTCATTCAGCAAAACTTTATTTGAAGGTTTGCTTCTGAATATTGACTAAATGTATACATCATGAAGAACAGCCCTGGTACATTCATTGACTTAATGTAATGGTTTTACCTTGAAGTGTATAACCATTTGTAATCAGATCTTTTTCTAAAGTGCATACATAAGAAAATACACAGGAAACATTTCAATCATGTTATTGTATAATAAGTGCTTTGTGATTGGCTTTGGGGTTTCAGAAAAGAGGGTGTATTGTGGGGAAAGTGTTTCTTGCGAGTGATTATCTGTAATGAGGGAATGTGTGTGCCAGCCCGATGGTATTTTCATTTGACGGTGGTCGACTCAACATTTCAGAGGTTACGTTTCCATTCTCTCAACGGTAACTGGTTCACACTTCTAGGTCATTAGTCCAAGTCATTGATTTCAATTTTCCGGTTTTAACATCTGTTTTATGTTAAACGTCATAAATTTGAAGTGAACATGTACCACGGTCATGACAGACATATGGTGCCATCAGGGGCGGACTTAGTGATTTGGAGGCCCCAGGCAAAGGCCAGTCTGAGAACACACCCCTTGAACTCTGTCAGGGTGGAATAATCCATTATTATGAGCATGAAGGGGCCTCAAACTGAAATATTAAAACAAACGATTACTAGTATTCTTTTTTTAAACGATGCCCAGCTCATGATGTCCGTTGATGATGTGAGGCCTGAGGCCTCTTCTGCCTAATGGTAACTCTGCCACTGGGTGCCATAATGATTTTCAGCAGCACTAACACAGCTAGCACTAAAGGAGGTCTATGGTCCTGGTTAAGCTCCTCTCACAGAACTCTATTGTAGCTCTGTAACTCCAGGTATTTCTTATAAAAACCATGGCTTGGCATGAGAAGGACGACAAAACATCTTAAAATTAGCTAATTGCCCACATTTTGTTTTGGAAGGAAAAGTCAATTGAGCATCAATTGGAGTACATTCCACCAGCATTATTTACATGGCTGTAATTTTATGTTGCTGAGAAGCAGCTCACAATTCTGTTTGGATTTCCATTTTGCAGACAGCTCTGAGCTCATCCCTGAACCAACATAATATTCTGTCCTGCTCCTACGCTCTCTTCTCTTTCTGCTCCTACAGCGCAGTCTGTTGGTTGGTGGGTGTGAGAGAGCTTTGAGGGAGAGACTGGAGTCTGTTGGTTGGTGGGTGTGAGAGAGCATTGAGGGAGAGACTGGAGTCTGTTGGTTGGTGGGTGTGAGAGAGCATTAAGGGAGAGACTAGGGTCTGTTGGTTGGTGGGTGTGAGAGAGCATTGAGGGAGAGACTGGAGTCTGTTGGTTGGTGGGTGTGAGAGAGCATTAAGGGAGAGACTGGAGTCTGTTGGTTGGTGGGTGTGAGAGAGCATTGAGGGAGAGACTGGAGTCTGTTGGTTGGTGGGTGTGAGAGAGCATTGAGGGAGAGACTGGAGTCTGTTGGTTGGTGGGTGTGAGAGAGCATTGAGGGAGAGACTGGAGTCTGTTGGTTGGTGGGTGTGAGAGAGCATTAAGGGAGAGACTGGAGTCTGTTGGTTGGTGGGTGTGAGAGAGCATTGAGGGAGAGACTGGAGTCTGTTGGTTGGTGGGTGTGAGAGAGCATTGAGGGAGAGACTGGAGTCTGTTGGTTGGTGGGTGTGAGAGAGCATTGAGGGAGAGACTGGAGTCTGTTGGTTGGTGGGTGTGAGAGAGCATTGAGGGAGAGACTGGAGTCTGTTGGTTGGTGGGTGTGAGAGAGCATTGAGGGAGAGACTGGAGTCTGTTGGTTGGTGGGTGTGAGAGAGCATTGAGGGAGAGACTGTAGTCTGTTGGTTGGTGGGTGTGAGAGAGCATTGAGAGAGAGACTGGAGTCTGTTGGTTGGTGGGTGTGAGAGAGCATTGAGGGAGAGACTGGAGTCTGTTGGTTGGTGGGTGTGAGAGAGCATTGAGGGAGAGACTGGAGTCTGTTGGTTGGTGGGTGTGAGAGAGCATTGAGAGAGAGACTGGAGTCTGTTGGTTGGTGGGTGTGAGAGAGCATTGAGGGAGAGACTGGAGTCTGTTTGTTGGTGGGTGTGAGAGTAGATACTGGAGTCTCTTTGTTGGTGAGAGTGGAAGTAGAGACCGGAGTCTGTTTGTTGGTGAGAGTGGGAGGTGAGACAAGAGCCTCTTCGTTGCTGGGTGTGGGAGTAGAGACCGGTGTCTCTTTGTTGGTGGGTGTAGGAGTGTGTTGAGGGAGAGACAATAATATGTTTGTTGGTGTGTGTGGGAGTGCATTGGGGGAGAGACCGGAGTCTGTTGATTGGTAGATGTGTGAGTGTGTTGAGCGAGGGACCGAAGTCTGTTGGTTGGTGAGTGTGGGAGTGTTGGGGGTGAGACCGGAGTCTGTTGATTGGTGAGTATGGGAGTGTGTTGGGGGTGAGTGTGGGAGTGTGTTGGGGGTGAGTGTGGGTGTGTTGGGGGTGAGACCGGAGTCTGTTGTTTGGTGAGTGTGGGAGTGTGATGGGGGTGAGTGTGGGAGTGTGTTGGGGGTGAGACTGGAGTCTGTTGATTGGTGAGTGTGGGAGTGTGATGGGGGTGAGTGTGGGAGTGTGTTGGGGGTGAGACCGGAGTCTGTTGATTGGTGAGTGTGGTAGTCTGTTGGTTGGTGAGTGTGGTAGTCTGTTGGTTGGTGAGTGTGGGAGTCTGTTGATTGGTGAGTGTGGGAGTGTGTTGGGGGTGAGACTGGAGTCTGTTGATTGGTGAGTGTGGGAGTGTGTTGGGGGTGAGTGTGGGAGTGTGTTGGGGTGAGACTGGAGTCTGATGATTGGTGAGTGTGGGAGTGTGTTGGGGGTGAGTGTGGGAGTGTGTTGTGTGGGAGTGTGTTGAGGGTGAGTGTGGGAGTGTGTTGAGGGTGAGTGTGGGAGTGTGTTGGGGGTGAGTGTGGGAGTGTGTTGAGGGTGAGTGTGGGAGTGTGTTGGGGGTGAGTGTGGGAGTGTGTTGAGGGTGAGTGTGGGAGTGTGTTGGGGGTGAGTGTGGGAGTGTGTTGAGGGTGAGTGTGGGAGTGTGTTGGGGTGAGTGTGGGAGTGTGTTGGGGGTGAGTGTGGGAGTGTGTTGCGGGTGAGTGTGGGAGTGTGTTGGGGGTGAGACCGGAGATGATGTCACAATGCAGTTCAAAAGCAGAGAAATCTGACATTTTAATTAGACAAGACAGATGCACAAAGAATCAGCAAGCATTAAAGAATCAGTAAGCATTAAGGAATCAGTAAGCATTAAAGAATCAAAGAATCAGTAAGCATTAAAGAATCAGTAAGCATTAAAGAATCAGTAAGCATTAAGGAATCAGTAAGCATTAAAGAATCAGTAAGCATTAAGGAATCAGTAAGCATTAAAGAATCAGTAAGCATTAAAGAATCAGTAAGCATTAAAGAATCAGTAAGCATTAAGGAATCAGTAAGCATTAAGGAATCAGTAAGCATTGAAGAATCAGTAAGCATTAAGGAATCAGTAAGCATTAAAGAATCAGTAAGCATTAAAGAATCAGTAAGCATTAAGGAATCAGTAAGCATTAAGGAATCAGTAAGCATTAAAGAATCAGCAAGCATTAAAGAATCAGTAAGCATTAAAGAATCAGCAAGCATTAAAGAATCAGTAAGCATTAAAGAATCAGTAAGCATTAAAGAATCAGTAAGCATTAAAGAATCAGTAAGCATTAAAGAATCAGTAAGCATTAAAGAATCAGTAAGCATTAAGGAATCAGTAAGCATTAAGGAATCAGTAAGCATTAAGGAATCAGTAAGCATTAAGGAATCAGTAAGCATTAAGGAATCAGCAAGCATTAAAGTATCAGTAAACATTAAAGTATCAGCAAGCATTAAAGTATCAGTAAGCATTAAAGAATCAGTAAGCATTAAAGAATCAGTAAGCATTAAAGAATCAGTAAGCATTAAAGAATCAGTAAGCATTAAGGAATCAGTAAGCATTAAGGAATCAGTAAGCATTAAAGAATCAGTAAGCATTAAGGAATCAGTAAGCATTAAAGAATCAGTAAGCATTAAGGAATCAGTAAGCATTAAGGAATCAGTAAGCATTAAGGAATCAGTAAGCATTAAGGAATCAGTAAGCATTAAAGAATCAGTAAGCATTAAGGAATCAGTAAGCATTAAAGAATCAGTAAGCATTAAAGAATCAGTAAGCATTAAGGAATCAGTAAGCATTAAAGAATCAGTAAGCATTAAAGAATCAGTAAGTATTAAAGAATCAGCAAGCATTAAAGAATCAGTAAGCATTAAAGAATCAGTAAGCATTAAAGAATCAGTAAGCATTAAAGAATCAGTAAGCATTAAAGAATCAGTAAGCATTAAGGAATCAGTAAGCATTAAAGAATCAGTAAGCATTAAGGAATCAGTAAGCATTAAAGAATCAGTAAGCATTAAAGAATCAGTAAGCATTAAAGAATCAGTAAGCATTAAGGAATCAGTAAGCATTAAAGAATCAGTAAGCATTAAAGAATCAGTAAGCATTAAGGAATCAGTAAGCATTAAAGAATCAGTAAGCATTAAAGAATCAGTAAGCATTAAGGAATCAGTAAGCATTAAGGAATCAGTAAGCATTAAGGAATCAGTAAGCATTAAGGAATCAGTAAGCATTAAAGAATCAGTAAGCATTAAGGAATCAGTAAGCATTAAAGAATCAGTAAGCATTAAAGAATCAGTAAGCATTAAGGAATCAGTAAGCATTAAAGAATCAGTAAGCATTAAAGAATCAGTAAGTATTAAAGAATCAGCAAGCATTAAAGAATCAGTAAGCATTAAAGAATCAGTAAGCATTAAAGAATCAGTAAGCATTAAAGAATCAGTAAGCATTAAGGAATCAGTAAGCATTAAAGAATCAGTAAGCATTAAGGAATCAGTAAGCATTAAAGAATCAGTAAGCATTAAAGAATCAGTAAGCATTAAAGAATCAGTAAGCATTAAGGAATCAGTAAGCATTAAAGAATCAGTAAGCATTAAAGAATCAGTAAGCATTAAAGAATCAGTAAGCATTAAGGAATCAGTAAGCATTAAAGAATCAGTAAGCATTAAAGAATCAGTAAGTATTAAAGAATCAGTAAGCATTAAAGAATCAGTAAGCATTAAAGAATCAGTAAGCATTAAAGAATCAGTAAGCATTAAAGAATCAGTAAGCATTAAAGAATCAGTAAGCATTAAAGAATCAGTAAGCATTAAAGAATCAGTAAGCATTAAGGAATCAGTAAGCATTAAGGAATCAGTAAGCATTAAGGAATCAGTAAGCATTAAGGAATCAGTAAGCATTAAGGAATCAGTAAGCATTAAGGAATCAGTAAGCATTAAGGAATCAGTAAGCATTAAGGAATCAGCAAGCATTAAAGTATCAGTAAGCATTAAAGTATCAGCAAGCATTAAAGTATCAGTAAGCATTAAAGAATCAGTAAGCATTAAAGACCAATGTTGTGAAAGGCAGCGGGATCATGCAGCTACTATAAAATAACTATAAAGGCTGTACAGTTCAACTAAATAGATATTTCAGTCGCTACATGTCTCTGTTGAAGCTGTCCTCAACATGTAGCCAGCCAGCGTGGGGCTAGAAGATCACACAATTCCCTAGAAACCGTTTGACATGTCTCTGCCAGGAGGATACAGCAGTCCGGCTAGCAGACACATGTAGGACATGTCGGTAGTACTCCTTGTTAGAGTTATGTCCATTGATCTAGTTTTCCACAGAAAGCCATGTGTTCTTCGTCTAAAGTCCATTACTGAGTGCTTTGTACGCCTGCCTCTGCCTCCCATGATCTACTTGGTCGCTCAGCAGCCCACTCGTTTTCTGCTCCTCTCGTCAGCGCTGTGACAAGAGAAGAACAAGATCAGACTGAGGGAGCGGGGGGGGGGGGGGATTCTGTCAGGTTAGGCAGGGCGACATTCGGCGAAGAGCAGCGAGGAGAGTACAGCCTGGAGTTGAAGACACAGTCAGAGTGCCTTCCCATGAAGCACCACCGCCCACGAAAATAAAAAATAACATTCACAAATGTTTCCTCAGAAGGTGGGAGGAGTGGGTAAAAAAAAACCCAGGGCTGTAGCTGTAGTTTGGCTGTGAATCAGTGAGGATGGTGAAGTTTAGGTGTAGAGGACAGCCTGCTATTTTCTCTTTGGTGAGGCACAAGAGTTGATTTGCGATGATTGACAGCTCCTAGGTTTTTAGTTGTGATGTTTACCCTCTCCCTGGCTCAGCCTGTCTGACTGTGTGGGCTTATCCCCTTGTTTGTACATTATGTTTGAGAGGAAAGTGGTTTCGTGTTGAAACACACAGCTACATGTTTGTAGCTGAAGGCATGCCCTGCCACTTACCTACAGTATATGGTTTGTTGGGGTTTTCTACGTCTACTGCATATTTGACATCAATTACAAAACAATGCAGACACTCTCTCACCTTCTCTCTCTATCTGTCTCTCTCCGTCTCTCTCTGTCTCTCTCCGTCTCTCTCTGTCTCTCTCTGTCTCTCTCTGTCTCTCTCTTTCTCTCTCTCTCTCCGTCTCTCTCCGTCTCTCTCTCTCTCTCTCTCTCTCTCTCTCTCTGTCTCTCTCTCTCTCTCTCTCTCTCTCTCTCTCTCTCTTTATCTATCTCTCTGTCTCTCAATTCAATTCAAGGGCTTTATTGGCATGGGAAACGTGTTAACATTGCAAAGCAAGTGAGGTAGATAATATATAAAGTGAAATAAACAATACAGAAGTTTCAAAACAATAAAGACATTACAAATGTCATATTATATATATATACAGTGTTTTAACAATGTACAAATGGTAAAGGACACAAGATAAAATAAATAAGCATAGATATGGGTTGTATTTACAATGGTGTGTGTTCTTCACTTGTTGCCCTTTTCTCGTGGCAACAGGTCACAAATCTTGCTGCTTTGATGGCACACTGTGGAATTTCACCCAGTAGATATGGGAGTTTTTCAAAATTGGATTTGTTTTCGAATTCTTTGTGGATCTGTGTAATCTGAGGGAAATATGTCTCTCTAATATGGTCATACATTGGGCAGGAGGTTGGGTAGTGCAGCTCAGTTTCCACCTCATTTTGTGGGCAGTGAGCACATAGCCTGTCTTGAGAGCCATGTCTGCCTACGGCGGCCTTTCTCAATAGCAAGGCTATGCTCACTGAGTCTGTACATAGTCAAAGCTTTCCTTAATTTTGGGTCAGTCACAGTGGTCAGGTATTCTGCCGCTGTGTACTCTCTGTGTAGGGCCAAATAGCATTCTAGTTTGCTCAGTTTTTTTGTTAATTCTTTCCAATGTGTCAAGTAATTATCTTTTTGTTTTCTCATGATTTGGTTGGGTCTAATTGTGCTGCTGTCCTGGGACTCTGTAGGGTGTGTTTGTGAACAGAGCCCCAGGACCAGCTTGCTTAGGGGACTCTTCTCCAGGTTCATCTCTCTGTAGGTGATGGCTTTGTTGTGGAAGGTTTGGGAATCGCTTCCTTTTAGGTGGATATAGAATTTAACAGCTCTTTTCTGGATTTTGATAATTAGTGGGTATCGGCCTAATTCTGCTCTGCATACATTATTTGGTGTTCTACGTTGTACATGGAGGACATTTTTGCAGAATTCTGCGTGGAGAGTCTCAATTTGGTGTTTGTCCCATTTTGTGAAGTCTTGGTTGGTGAGCGGACCCCAAACCTCACAACCATAAAGGGCAATGGGCTCTATGACCGATTCAAGTATTTTTAGCCAGATCCTAATTGGTATGTTGAAATTGATGTTCCTTTTAATGGCATAGAATGCCCTTCTTGCCTTGTCTCTCAGATCGTTCACAGCTTTGTGGGAGTTACCTGTGGCGCTGATGTTTAGGCCAAGGTATGTATAGTTTTTTGTGTGCTCTAGGGCAACAGTGTCTAGATGGAATTTGTATTTGTGGTCCTGGTGACTGGATCTTTTTTGGAACACCATTATTTTGGTCTTACTGAGATTTACTGTCAGGGCCCAGGTCTGACAGAATCTGTGCATAAGATCTAGGTGCTGCTGTAGGCCCTCCTTGGTTGGTGACAGAAATACCAGATCATCAGCAAACAGCAGACATTTGACTTCGGATTCTAGTAGGGTGAGGCCGGGTGCTGCAGACTTTTCTAGTGACCGCGCCAGTTCGGTGATATATATGTTGAAGAGGGTGGGGCTTAAGCTGCATCCCTGTCTAACCCCACGACCCTGGGTGAAGAAATTTGTGTGTTTTTTGCCAATTTTAACCGCACACTTGTTGTTTGTGTACATGGATTTTATGATGTCGTATGTTTTACCCCCAACACCACTTTCCATCAGTTTGTATAGCAGACCCTCATGCCAAATTGAGTCGAAGGCTTTTTTGAAATCAACAAAGCATGAGAAGACTTTGCCTTTGTTTTGGTTTGTTTGGTTGTCAATTAGGGTGTGCAGGGTGAATACATGGTCTGTTGTACGGTAATTTGGTAAAAAGCCAATTTGACATTTGCTCAGTACATTGTTTTCATTGAGGAAGTGTACGAGTCTGCTGTTAATGATAATGCAGAGGATTTTCCCAAGGTTACTGTTGACGCATATTCCACGGTAGTTATTGGGGTCAAATTTGTCTCCATTTTTGTGGATTGGGGTGATCAGTCCTTGGTTCCAAATATTGGGGAAGATGCCAGAGCTAAGGATGATGTTAAAGAGTTTTAGTATAGCCAATTGGAATTTGTTGTCTGTATATTTGATCATTTCATTGAGGATACCATCAACACCACAGGCCTTTTTGGGTTGGAGGGTTTTTATTTTGTCCTGTAACTCATTCAATGTAATTGGAGAATCCAGTGGGTTCTGGTAGTCTTTAATAGTTGATTCTAAGATCTGTATTTGATCATGTATATGTTTTTGCTCTTTATTCTTTGTTATAGAGCCAAAAAGATTGGAGAAGTGGGTTACCCATACATCTCCATTTTGGATAGATAATTCTTCGTGTTGTTGTTTGTTTAGTGTTTTCCAATTTTCCTAGAAGTGGTTAGAGTCTATGGATTCTTCAATTACATTTAGCTGATTTCTGTCGTGCTGTTCCTTCTTTTTCCTTAGTGTATTTCTGTATTGTTTTAGTGATTCACCATAGTGAAGGCGTAGACTCAGGTTTTCCGGGTCTCTATGTTTTTGATTGGACAGGTTTCTCAATTTCTTTCTTAGATTTTTGCATTCTTCATCAAACCATTTGTCATTGTTGTTAATTTTCTTTGGTTTTCTATTTGAGATTTTTAGATTTGATAGGGAGGCTGAGAGGTCAAATATACTGTTAAGATTTTCTACTGCTAAGTTTACACCTTCACTATTACAGTGGAACGTTTTACCCAGGAAATTGTCTAAATGGGATTGAATTTGTTGTTGCCTAATTGTTTTTTGGTAGGTTTCCAAACTGCATTCCTTCCATCTATAGCATTTCTTAATGTTACTCAGTTCCTTTGGCTTTGATGCCTCATGATTGAGTATTGCTCTGTTTAAGTAGACTGTGATTTTGCTGTGGTCTGATAGGGGTGTCAGTGGGCTGACTGTGAACGCTCTGAGAGACTCTGGGTTGAGGTCAGTGATAAAGTAGTCTACAGTACTACTGCCAAGAGATGTGCTATACGTGTACCTACCATAGGAGTCCCCTCGAAGCCTACCATTGACTATGTACATGTCTCTCTCTCTCTCTCTCTCTCTCTCTCTCTCTCTCTGTCTCTCGCTCTCTCTGTCTCTCTCGCTCTCTCTGTCTCTCTCGCTCTCTCTGTCTCTGTCTCTCTCTCTAACTATTTCTCTCTCTGTCTCTGTCTCTGTCTCTCTCGCTCTCTCTCTCTAGCTCTTTCTCTCTCTGTCTCTCTCCTTCTTTCTTGAACATACACAAGGCAATACAAGTGGAGTTAGGAGAGAGGAGAAGATTCCTGCTCTTCATTTTCGGTCTGATCTCTCACCCCTCTGGACCACGGCCATTACTACTGACCCTGGGGAGAGTAGAGAAGGGTGTCTGAACCACTGACCCCGAGGAGAGTAGAGAGGGGAGTCTGAACCACTGACCCTGAGGAGAGTAGAGAGGGGAGTCTGAACTACTGACCCCGAGGAGAGTAGAGAGGGGAGTCTGAACCACTGACCCCGAGGAGAGTAGAGAGGGGAGTCTGAACCACTGACCCTGTGGAGAGTAGAGAGGAGAGTCTGAACCACTGACCCTGGGGAGAGTAGAGAGGGGAGTCTGAACCACTGACCCCGAGGAGAGTAGAGAGGGGAGTCTGAACCACTGACCCCGAGGAGAGTAGAGAGGGGAGTCTGAACCACTGACCCCGGGGAGAGTAGAGAGGAGAGTCTGAACCACTGACCCTGGGGAGAGTAGAGGGGAGTCTGAACCACTGACCCCGAGGAGAGTAGAGAGGGGAGTCTGAACCACTGACCCCGAGGAGAGTAGAGAGGGGAGTCTGAACCACTGACCCCGAGGAGAGTAGAGAGGGGAGTCTGAACCACTGACCCCGAGGAGAGTAGAGAGGGGAGTCTGAACCACTGACCCCGAGGAGAGTAGAGAGGGGAGTCTGAACCACTGACCCCGAGGAGAGTAGAGAGGGGAGTCTGAACCACTGACCCTGGGGAGAGTAGAGAGGGGTGTCTGAACCACTGACCCCGAGGAGAGTAGAGAGGAGAGTCTGATGCCCCCACCGAGCCCAGCTGAGCACCCAGGCAAAGAAACTAAATTGCAGGTCTCTCACGCCAGTGTTTGGGAATTCATTGCAATTTTGAGACCCAATATGAAAGCCATAATCCACAAGGCAGAGGCGAGAAATATGAATCTGGCATATCGTAACACTATCTCTGCCTTTTCACGTCCCTTACTATTCACAACCCGGCCGTTAAAAATTGACTGACCATTTAGGTTGGCGATGACGGCAGTGTCTGGAATAGCGGGGGCCACTACAACCTCAAGTTTAATATTTTTTTCTCTCTCAAAATGGCCACCTAATGATGTGGCTTTCTAATAGACCTCTGCTGTGAATTACATTGTTCTGTTTTTTTCTCTCAAAATGACTGCCTAGTTATGTGGCTTTCTAATAGGCCTCTGCCGTGAATGACATTGTTCTGTTGTTTTCTCAAAGGAGGCACACATGATTAGACAAAGCTTTTTGCTCCTTGGCAGCCTTACGCGTCAACATGAGTTATGACCGGCTTTCTAACAAGCATCAGATCTTACGCTAGGAAAGCAGCACCGGTCCGACAACTGGTGCGAGCACACCTCTCAAACCAACAGGGAAATTAAAAACAGGCATTTCAACTAATCATTTAATCTCATCGGCATTCACCTAGTTTCCTTCCAGTGTTTCTCTTATTGTTCTGATCTCATCCCTTCCAACAATGCTGGAGACAGTCTTTAATAATGCCTTGGCATTCTCACATAAATCCACAGCCCAGTTGAAGGATAAAAGTTAATGACCTTAGCATGTCATTTTCAGAGACTCCTGCCTTTGGAGTCTCTCCTTTGAAAGCACCTCAGAGCTCAATGGCACAGAACAGACGAGAGTGAGCCGCTCTGCCATGGGACGTATAATGACATCTTCTATTATAGGCCAGAGTGGTTACAGGCCATAAAACCATAACAGAGGTTATTATGGAGAGCCCATGGACAGGAGAAAGAAGAAGAGCATATTCCCAGAAAACAGTTTTGTTTTTCAGTGCTTAGCCAACATGCGTCTAGAGATAACGGTAAAAAAGTGCAATTGAGAAGATAACTGAGAATATCTTTAAAAATTATTTTATTGGATTATTTATATGTTTCGGCTTGTGAGAATTTGTATCGCTTTTTACTATCGTCACTCATCAGAACTTATGGGACCTTGAATTGATCTAAACCCTTTGATACTGCTCATGGCTCAACTCACTGCTATTTCCTCTGTACAAAGTGAATCCCAGTACATCTCTCCTCTCACTTCACCAAGTCTACCGAGGAAACATGGTGCTATCTCCAAGGATCATGGGTAGTAAATCCTCGTCCCAAGAGCAGGTTAGTGAGAAGCTCTGTGGAGGCTGAAAATAAATCAATGTTACCTCCCATCACACTGCTGAAATCCAACCCCAGATAGCTGAGCTCCTAGCCTCCGAGCCTCCTAGCCTCCTAACCTCCTAGCCTCCTAACGTCCTAGCCTACTAACCTTCTAGCCTCCTAAACTCCTAGCCTCCTAACCTCCTAGCCTCCTGGCCTCCTAACCTCCTAGCCTCCTATACCATTTTTTTGTGGATAAAATTGATAAAATTTGCACCTCACCCATTTTCTTTTTAATGTTCCCAGATAGACTTGGCTGAGCTCCCGAACATAAATGTCTGATTTGTTGTAGGTTAACTGGAGTCTGGAGGGGGGGGGGGGATGCAGATGTTGCACATGTTTCCCAGGCAGGTAGGGGCACATAGCTCCTTCGAAGGACCTTTTTAACCAACGGACTACAGATGGAAAGGTAAGTGGTTGTGGTTAGTGCATTTTCAGCAGGGGGAGCAATCAATGCTTTTGTGACTTTCTGATTTCAAAAGGGGGCAACTTCACTGTGAATCTACATTTTAAATATGCCGTCCTATGAAGTTCCTCTGAAGTTCATAATGATAAGTTTGGACTTTGATTTCTTGATTCATTCTTGTAGTAATGAGCTCGATGAGAAGCACACTGCCTAAACTTGTCAAGGAGACACATCGAACATTCCAATCTGCAATTTGTGTAGAAGCAACTGTCTACAGCCGTTCCACCAATCACATTCCACCAATCACATTCCACCAATCATGTCAGCTCTAATTGAAAAGGTGAAATCTGAAAATCTTTTCTTCTGTTACATAAATCTGGAGCTTGTAAACACAGACCACGTCTATCAGAGCTCCGCTCTGAGGCTTGGCATGGTCTTATCGGGAATGTAAATCATTGTGTGTGTGTGTGTGTGTGTGTGTGTGTGTGTGTGTGTGTGTGTGTGTGTGTGTGTGTGTGTGTGTGCGTGGTTGATGAGGAGAAAGACCTGTCAGTCTTGTCTCGTGGCAGGTTATCTGGTCCCTCTTATACAAACCATCAGAGAAGAGTGATTCAGGGTGATTAAGAGCTGTGCTGTAGGATGAAGGACAGGCCGTCTCTTAGTGGGCCTCTCAGCCATTTACTCATTAACCCATACACCATTACAGTAACCCATACACCATTACAGTAACCCATACACCATTAGAGCAACCAATAATTACAGTAACACATACACCATTACAGAATACACCATTAAAGTAACCCATACACCATTAAAGTAACCCACACACCATTACAGTAACCCATACACCATTAAAGTAACCCATACACCATTACAGTAACCCATACACCATTAAAGTAACCCATACAACATTAAAGTAACCCATACACCATTAAAGTAACCCATACACCATTAAAGTAACCCATACACCATTAAAGTAACCCATACACCATTAAAGTAACACCATTAAAGTAACCCATACAACATTAGAGTAACCCATACACCATTAAAGTAACCCATACACCATTAAAGTAACCCATACACCATTAAAGTAACACCATTAAAGTAACCCATACAACATTAAAGTAACCCATACATCATTAAAGTAACTCATACAACATTAGAGTAACCCATACACCATTACAGTAACCCATACAACATTAAAGTAACCCATACAACATTAGAGTAACCCATACACCATTACAGTAACCCATACACCATTACAGTAACCCATACAACATTAAAGTAACCCATACAACATTAGAGTAACCCATACACCATTACAGTAACCCATACATCATTACAGTAACCCATACATCATTAAAGTAACCCATACAACATTAGAGTAACCCATACATCATTAAAGTAACCCATACAACATTAGAGTAACCCATACACCATTACAGAATACATCATTAAAGTAACCCATACAACATTAGAGCAACCCATACACCATTAAAGTAACCCATACACCATTACAGTAACACATACACCATTACAGAATACACCATTAAAATAACCCATACACCATTAGAGTAACCCATACACCATTAGAGTAACACATACACCATTACAGAATACACCATTAAAATAACCCATACACCATTAGAGTAACCCATACACCATTACAGTAACACATACACCATTACAGAATACACCATTAAAATAACCCATACACCATTAGAGTAACCCATACACCATTAGAGTAACCCATACACCATTAAAGTAACCCATACACCATTACAGTAACCCATACACCATTACAGAATACACCATTAAAGTAACCCATACACCATTACAGTAACCCATACACCATTAAAATAACCCATACACCATTACAGTAACCCATACACCATTACAGAATACACAATTTAAGTAACCCATACAACATCAGAGTAACCCATATGCCATTAACCCATATACCATTACACTAACCCATCGACAACTAAAGAAACCAATACACCATTACAGTAACACATACACCATTACAGAATACACCATTAAAATAACCCATACACCATTAAAGTAACCCATATAACATTAGAATAACCCATACACCATTAGAGTAACCCATACACCATTAAAGTAACCCATACACCATTACAGTAACACATACACCATTACAGAATACACCATTAAAATAACCCATACACCATTAGAGTAACCCATACACCATTAAAGTAACCCATACACCATTACAGTAACACATACACCATTACAGAATACACCATTAAAATAGCCCATACACCATTAGAGTAACCCATACACCATTAGAGTAACCCATACACCATTAAAGTAACCCATACACCATTACAGTAACCCATACACCATTACAGAATACACCATTAAAGTAACCCATACACCATTACAGTAACCCATACACCATTAAAATAACCCATACACCATTACAGTAACCCATACACCATTACAGAATACACAATTTAAGTAACCCATACAACATCAGAGTAACCCATATGCCATTAACCCATATACCATTACACTAACCCATAGACAACTAAAGAAACCAATACACCATTACAGTAACCCATACACCAATGCAGTAACCCATACATGATTACAGTCAACCATAATTACACTAACCCATATACCATTACAGTAACCCGTACACCATTACACTAACCCATAAACAAACTAAAGAAACTCATACACCATTACAGTAACCTATACACCATTACAGTAACCCATACACCACTACCGTAACTCATACACCATTACATCACAGATCCTTCGTTAGAGGTAGACCTAAGGGCCAAGGACAGCACATATCACTGAACAGTGACCTCTTCCAGGACAGTCTGACAAATTACAGATGACAGAACAGGACCAACTGAAATGACAGATGACAGAACATGACCAACTGAAATGACAGATGACAGAACAGGACCACCTGAAATGACAGATGACAGAACAGGACCACCTGAAATGACAGATGACAGAACAGGACCAACTGAAATGACAGATGACAGAACAGGACCAACTGAAATGACAGATGACAGAACAGGGCCACCTGAAATGACAGATGACAGAACAGGACCACCTGAAATGACAGATGACAGAACAGGACCAACTGAAATGACAGATGACAGAACAGGGCCACCTGAAATTACAGATGACAGAACAGGACCAACTGAAATGACAGATGACAGAACAAAACCAACTGAAATGACAGATGACAGAACAGGACCACCTGAAATGACAGATGACAGAACAGGACCACCTGAAATGACAGATGACAGAACAGGACCAACTGAAATGACAGATGACAGAACATGACCAAATGAAATGACAGATGACAGAACAAAACCAACTGAAATGACAGATGACAGAACAGGGCCAACTGAAATGACAGATGACAGAACAGGACCACCTGAAATGACAGATGACAGAACATGACCAACTGAAATGACAGATGACAGAACAGGACCACTGAAATGACAGATGACAGAACATGACCAACTGAAATGACAGAGGGAGTAAAGCCAATGCAGACCATCAGGCACTCCTGCACCTGCACCTGTTGCACCTGCAACAAACTGCCGTTAAGGTAAAACTTGTCACTCTAGAATTGGTTTACTCAGCCATATTTAAACCAACCAGCAGTTGACTTGTACAGGACATTGAAAGCTCATTAGCATTGTCTCTCATACAGGCCAATATATTGTTTGTATTACATAGTTTAGGTTTTACTGAAAAGAGAAGCTGGTGTTTGGAGGATATATTAGCAAGGTGTTGTTAGGCCCGATACGAAATCGAGGGCCGGCATAACATGTCAATATATCCCCCCAACACGTGCTTACAGGGCATTATCACATTTAAACAACGGGTTACCAACATATTCAAATAATGATTGACATATTTTCATAAAAATACATATTTTTTCATCCTTCCACCATATTTTCATCGTTCCGCAATATATAGTTCTGACACAAATCTAAGGTTGCTACCCAAGCTGTCTGGTCGCTCGTTCTATCGGTTCGGTTGCCAGAGACGCGACCCAGTCGTTCAGTCTTTTTATTATGTATCTATGGACGTGACCCAGTCGTTTGTTCCAAACGTTCCATTGCCATACTGGCTGGTAAATGTTCTTCCCTTGCTTGCTAGCAGGCCAACTACGGCTAACTTGCAGTCACTTAAAACAGTGCAGCCAGAATAACAGCCAAGTGTTTGCATTTTCATTAAATGTTTAAACCTGTTTCGTTTGAGCTTTTTTCAATTGACATTTTGTTGTATATATCCATAAAAATGATGCCAGCTGATTCATGACTACGACTGGCTGAGAGACGCTGCCTGCCTTTCTATCTCATCCCTAATCCCGACCCCTACACGTTCATTACTATGGGACAGATGGAGATCGAACTTTCTATCTCATCCCTAATACCGACCCCTACACGTTCATTACTATGGGACAGCTGGAGATCGAACTTTCTATCTCATCCCTAATCCCGACCCCTACACGTTCATTACTATGGCACAGCTGGAGATCGAACTTTCTATCTCATCCCTAATCCCGACCCCTACACGTTCATTACTATGGGACAGCTGGAGATCGAATTTCAATATTGAAACAATGTTGCAAATGTCAGAGAGACAGACAGAAAGGTTTATACAAATTTGTTGAAAACTAAATGTTAGACTAATAGAAATGTGAGATAATGTCTAGATGCTTTTTATAGTGGAGATCAAGTTTATAAATTGCCTGGCTGGGCTGATGAGACAGTGGATTGCACTGTCAGCTGGAACAGAGTAAATAGGCATTTTAAAACATCTCTTGGGTATGGGGCAGTACATCTGAATGAAAAGCGTGCCCAAAGTAAACTGCCTGTTACTCAGGCTGTCACGAGTCCGACCGAGGGTGTTTCCCCTTCCCGGGCGGGTGGCGCTCGGCGGTCGTCGTCACCGGCCTATTAGCTGCCACTGATTGTTTTTCCTCCTCCTCCTTGTATGTTTAGTGGTAGCACCTGTTCATGTTTAATTAGTTTGTCTTTATTAGACAGCCGGCCCGCCTGGTTGTTGTGCGGGATTATTTCAATGTAACCTTCGGCTCTGTTGTAGAGGTACGTGTTAGTGCCTAGTCGTGATTTTTTCCATTGTACATTTTGAGTCCCTGTGGTTGGGAACGTAACTTTTGTGAGCACCCTGTGGTGCGTTGGTGCTATTAAAAGACGCACAGCATTGAACTCTGTCTCCTGCATTTGACTCCACACCCACGACACCCGGAGCATTACACAGGCCCAGAATCTAGGATATGCATATATCATGCATATGGATAGAAAACACTCTAAAGTTTCCAAAACTGTTAAAATAATACCTGTGAGTAAAACAGAACTGATTTGGCAGGCGGAACCCCGAGGACAAACCATCCAGGGGATAAAGAAATTGAGGTCATAGGATTTTCCAATACTTTTCTATGGGATATCCTTATTATTAGGAACCTGGCTGCAGTTCCTATGGCTTCCACTAGATGTCAACAGTCTTTAGAAATTGTTCTATGTTTTTCTTTTGAGAAATGAAGAAGTAGTCCAATTCATTGTAAGTGTCACTCCAGGTGGACTACTGTTTTGGTGCGCGTGAACAGGAGTGCGCTCCACGTTGTTTTTATCCAGTATTAGAAACAGTTTATTCCGTCTTAAATTGTATCAATTATTTATGTTTTATGGTACCTGAGGTTGGATTAGGAATGTTGATTGAAATGTTTGGACCAAGTTTACAGGTAACTTATTACATACTTTGTTGGCATGTTGTGCGAGTTGGAACCGGTGTGTTTCTGAATCAAACGCGCCAAATAAATTGACATTTTTGGGACATAAAGAAGGACATTATTGAACAAAAGGACCATTTGTGATGTAGCTGGGACCTTTTGGAGTGCCAACAGAAGAAGATCTTCAAAGGTAAGGCATTAATTATATCACTATTTCTGACTTTTGTGTCGCATCTGCCTGGTTGAAAAATGATTTTCATGTGTTTGTACATGCGGGGCGCTGTCCTCAGATAATCGCATGGTGTGCTTTCGCGGGTAAAACCTGTTTGAAATCTGACACAGCGGCTAGATTAACAAGAAGTTAAGATTTATTTTGACGTATAACACATATATTTTCAAGAATGTAAAATATTTGAATTGAGTATTTCTGTATATTGTACTCTGCATTTTCACCGGATATTGGCCAGGTGGGACGCTACCGTAAGAAGTTAACATCGTAGTTTTAGTCGGTGGTAATTTGTGGAATAGACACCGGCTGGAATGTGGTTTTAACCAATAAGCATCCAGGATAAACCCACCCGTTGTATAAGCAATGATTTAATTTATGTCAATCAACTGGTTCCATTATTTTCTGTGGAAAAGGAGCGCCATAAAAGAACAATACCAATTACTGAGCTGAACTCATGATTGTTTTTGTTCGATTCCTGAAATTGAAAAAACAGCTACTGAGATGGTCTCTGTAAATAGTCAAATGTAGGTATATGCTGCTGCCTGTGCGTAGTCTGACAGTACCCCAAATGGCATTAATACTATATGCATAACTCAAGTGAGATCAGATATGATTTAATGTGATTTGGGTTTTTCAAAGGCATTCCGCCATCTGTTTAGTGACTTCTGGTAAAGACAATGTCATTAGAGTACGACATTAAATAAAGGTGTCGTTCATGAACTTTATATCATACAGATGCTTGCATTCAGAGAAAGGTTGGTTTAAATGCGGAAGACACATTTCAGTTGAATACATTCAGTTGGACAACTGACTAGGTATCCCTCTTTCTGTTGTACAACTGACTAGGCATCCCTCTTTCTGTTGGACAACTGACTAGGCATCCCTC
The DNA here is from genome assembly GCF_034236695.1 of Oncorhynchus nerka. NCBI lineage: Eukaryota > Metazoa > Chordata > Actinopteri > Salmoniformes > Salmonidae > Oncorhynchus > Oncorhynchus nerka. The sequence goes on from NC_088398.1 coordinate 79,386,863, forward strand.
TTTCTGTTGGACAACTGACTAGGTATCCCTCTTTCTGTTGGACAACTGACTAGGTATCCCTCTTTCTGTTGTACAACTGACTAGGTATCCCTCTTTCTGTTGTACAACTGACTAGGTATCCCTCTTTCTGTTGGACAACTGACTAGGTATCCCCCTTTCTGTTGGACAACTGACTAGGTATCCCTCTTTCTGTTGTACAACTGACTAGGTATCCCTCTTTCTGTTGTACAACTGACTAGGTATCCCACTTTCTGTTGGACAACTGACTAGGTATCCCCTCTTTCTGTTGGACAACTGACTAGGTATCCCTCTTTCCCTTTCCCTCCATAGTCATTTACATTTGTTCAGCTCTTTCATGGACTCTTCTGTCTAAAATGATCATTTCTCCAAAACATGCACAGTAGGTGTAATTACAACTCATTATAGAAGTGAATGCCAAATCCAGAAGATAACTACTTTCATTGTGTTTATCAATCTATCATTCAGAGAATACAATAATGTATTTTTGCTACCTCCCCAACCAAAAAAACAGCACTCTTTATTATATACAATTATAGAATTATACACCATGAAGCTGCCAATGGAAGATAAACACATTTCATATAGAGAGTAAAGGGACCACACAGATGTATCCCAGAGCGCCACACACACATACACACACACACACGCACGCACACACACACACACACACACACACACACACACACACACACACACACACACACAAACACACACACACAGACACACACACACACACACACACGCAAGCACACACGCACGCACGCACGCACACACACACACACGGGCACGCACGCACACACACACAACCACACAGACACACACACACACACACACACGCACGCACACACACACACACACTCGCGCATGCACACACGCACGCACACACGCACGCACTCACACAAACACACACACACACACACACAGACACACACACACACGCAAGCTCACACACGCACAGACACACACACACGCACACACACGCACACGCACGCACACACACGCACACACACACACACAGGAGGGTGTGTGTGTGTGTGTGTGTGTGTGTGTGTGTATATAACAATGCAAATACATTCCCATGTCCTAGTGCCAACTGCTTGCTCTCTGCCTGTGTCTGATGTGTGGGTGAGTGTGTGTGCCGCGTACAGCTGGCCACTTATAGCATTGAATGCCACTAACAGTATTTAGTGATAAGGGAGCATAAAAGAGAAGTCCTTCCTAGCAACTCACGTACAAATATATTTAATTTATCCTCTCGTAGCTCTGAGAACACTTTGTGTTTAGGAGCTGATGTGTGTCACCCAAGACTGACTGCCTTTTTAATGTAGTCACCAAACACTTACACTGAGTGTACAAAAAAAAATGAAGAAGATCTTCCTTATGTTGAGTTGAACCCCTAAGAACAGCCTCAATTTGTCGGGGCATGGACGGAAGTGTTCCACAGGGATGGTGGCCCATGTTGACTCCAATGCTTCCCACAGTTGTGTCAAGTTTGTTTGATGTCCTTTGGGTGATGGACCATTCTTGATACACAAAGGAAACGACACTCTCAAACCGGTACGCCTGTCACTACTACCATACCCCGTTCAAAGGCACTTAACTATGTTTTCCTGGCCATTCACCCTCTGAATGGCACACATACATGTCTCAATTGTCTCAAGACTTAAAAAGCCTTTATTATTAACCTGTCTCCTCCCCTTCATCTACACTGATTGAAGTGGATTTAAAAAGTGACATCAATAAGGAATCATTGTTTTTCAATGCACACCATTCAGACACACAACAACATTCAGAGACACAACAACAGTCAGAGACACAACAACAGTCAGAGACACAACAACAACAGTCAGAGACAAAACAACATTCAGAGACACAACAACATTCAGAGACACAACAACAGTCAGAGACACAACAACAGTCAGAGACACAACAACAGTCAGAGACACAACAACATTCAGAGACACAACAACAGTCAGAGACACAACAACAGTCAGAGACACAACAACAGTCAGAGACACAACAACAGTCAGAGACACAACAACATTCAGAGACACAACAACAACAGTCAGAGACACAACAACAACATTCAGAGACACAACAACAACAGTCAGAGACACAACAACAGTCAGAGACACAACAACAGAGACACAACAACATTCAGAGACACAACAACAACATTCAGAGACACAACAACAACATTCAGAGACACAACAACAGTCAGAGACACAACAACATTCAGAGACACAACAACAACAGTCAGAGACACAACAACAACATTCAGAGACACAACAACAACATTCAGAGACACAACAACAACAGTCAGAGACACAACAACATTCAGAGACACAACAACAGTCAGAGACACAACAACAGTCAGAGACACAACAACATTCAGAGACACAACAACATTCAGAGACACAACAACAGTCAGAGACACAACAACATTCAGAGACACAACAACAGTCAGAGACACAACAACATTCAGAGACACAACAACAGTCAGAGACACAACAACAGTCAGAGACACAACAACAGAGACACAACAACATTCAGAGACACAACAACATTCAGAGACACAACAACAGAGACACAACAACATTCAGAGACACAACAACATTCAGAGACACAACAACAACAGTCAGAGACACAACAACAGTCAGAGACACAACAACAACAGTCAGAGACACAACAACAGTCAGAGACACAACAACATTCAGAGACACAACAACATTCAGAGACACAACAACAGTCAGAGACACAACAACAGTCAGAGACACAACAACATTCAGAGACACAACAACATTCAGAGACACAACAACAGTCAGAGACACAACAACAGTCAGAGACACAACAACAACAGTCAGAGACACAACAACATTCAGAGACACAACAACAACATTCAGAGACACAACAACAGTCAGAGACACAACAACATTCAGAGACACAACAACAGAGACACAACAACATTCAGAGACACAACAACAACAGTCAGAGACACAACAACATTCAGAGAAACAACAACAACATTCAGAGACACAACAACAGTCAGAGACACAACAACATTCAGAGACACAACAACAGAGACACAACAACATTCAGAGACACAACAACAACAGTCAGAGACACAGCAACAGTCTGAGACACAACAACAGTCAGAGACCCAACAACAGTCAGAGACACAACAACAACATTCAGAGACACAACAACAACAGTCAGAGACACAGCAACAGTCAGAGACACAACAACAGTCAGAGACACAACAACAACATTCAGAGACACAACAACATTCAGAGACACAACAACATTCAGAGACACAACAACAACAGTCAGAGACACAACACCATTCAGAGACACAACAACATTCAGAGACACAACACCATTCAGAGACACAACAACATTCAGAGACACAACAACATTCAGAGACACAACAACATTCAGAGACACAACAACAGTCAGAGACACAACAACATTCAGAGACACAACAACAGTCAGAGACACAACAACAGTCAGAGACACAACAACAACAGTCAGAGACACAACAACAGTCAGAGACACAACAACAGTCAGAGACACAACAACATTCAGAGACACAACAACAACAGTCAGAGACACAACAACAACATTCAGAGACACAACAACATTCAGAGACACAAGAACAGTCAGAGACACAACAACAGTCAGAGACACAACAACAGTCAGAGACACAACAACATTCAGAGACACAACAATATTCAGAGACACAACAACATTCAGAGACACAACAACAGAGACACAACACCATTCAGAGACACAACAACATTCATAGGCACAACAACAGTCAGAGACACAACAACATTCAGAGACACAGCAACAGTCAACACAACAACAGTCAGAGACACAACAACATTCAGAGACACAACAACATTCAGAGACACAACAACAGTCAGAGACACAACAACATTCAGAGACACAACAACAGTCAGAGACACAACAACAGTCAGAGACACAACAACAGTCAGAGACACAACAACAGTCAGAGACACAACAACATTCAGAGACACAACAACAACAGTCAGAGACACAACAACAACATTCAGAGACACAACAACATTCAGAGACACAAGAACAGTCAGAGACACAACAACAGTCAGAGACACAACAACAGTCAGAGACACAACAAGATTCAGAGACACAACAACAGTCAGAGACACAACAACAGTCAGAGACACAACAACGGTCAGAGACACAACAACAGTCAGAGACACAACAACATTCAGAGACACAACAACATTCAGAGACACAACAACAGTCAGAGACACAACAACAGAGACACAACAACATTCAGAGACACAACAACAACAGAGACACAACAACAGTCAGAGACACAACAACAGTCAGAGACACAACAACATTCAGAGACACAACAACAACATTCAGAGACACAACAACAGTCAGAGACACAACAACAACAGTCAGAGACACAACAACAGTCAGAGACACAAAAACAACAGAGACACAACAACAGTCAGAGACACAACAACATTCAGAGACACAACAACATTCAGAGACACAACAACACCATTCAGAGACACAACAACATTCAGAGACACAACAACAACATTCAGAGACACAACAACAGTCAGAGACACAACAACAACAGTCAGAGACACAACAACATTCAGAGACACAACAACATTCAGAGACACAACAACAACAGTCAGAGACACAACAACATTCAGAGACACAACAACATTCAGTGACACAACAACATTCAGAGACACAACAACATTCAGAGACACAACAACAGTCAGAGACACAACAACATTCAGAGACACAACAACATTCAGAGACACAACAACATTCAGAGACACAACAACAGTCAGAGACACAACAACATTCAGAGACACAACAACAGTCAGAGACACAACAACATTCAGAGACACAACAACAGTCAGAGACACAACAACAACATTCAGAGACACAACAACAACATTCAGAGACACAACAACATTCAGAGACACAACAACAGTCAGAGACACAACAACAGTCAGAGACACAACAACATTCAGAGACACAACAACAACAGTCAGAGACACAACAACATTCAGAGACACAACAACAGTCAGAGACACAACAACATTCAGAGACACAACAACAGTCAGAGACACAACAACATTCAGAGACACAACAACAACAGAGACACAACAACATTCAGAGACACAACAACAGTCAGAGACACAACAACATTCATAGGCACAACAACAGTCAGAGACACAACAACATTCAGAGACACAGCAACAGTCAACACAACAACAGTCAGAGACACAACAACATTCAGAGACACAACAACATTCAGAGACACAACAACAGTCAGAGACACAACAACATTCAGAGACACAACAACAGTCAGAGACACAACAACAGTCAGAGACACAACAACAGTCAGAGACACAACAACAGTCAGAGACACAACAACATTCAGAGACACAACAACAACAGTCAGAGACACAACAACAACATTCAGAGACACAACAACATTCAGAGACACAAGAACAGTCAGAGACACAACAACAGTCAGAGACACAACAACAGTCAGAGACACAACAAGATTCAGAGACACAACAACAGTCAGAGACACAACAACAGTCAGAGACACAACAACGGTCAGAGACACAACAACAGTCAGAGACACAACAACATTCAGAGACACAACAACATTCAGAGACACAACAACAGTCAGAGACACAACAACAGAGACACAACAACATTCAGAGACACAACAACAACAGAGACACAACAACAGTCAGAGACACAACAACAGTCAGAGACACAACAACATTCAGAGACACAACAACAACATTCAGAGACACAACAACAGTCAGAGACACAACAACAACAGTCAGAGACACAACAACAGTCAGAGACACAAAAACAACAGAGACACAACAACAGTCAGAGACACAACAACATTCAGAGACACAACAACATTCAGAGACACAACAACACCATTCAGAGACACAACAACATTCAGAGACACAACAACAACATTCAGAGACACAACAACAGTCAGAGACACAACAACAACAGTCAGAGACACAACAACATTCAGAGACACAACAACATTCAGAGACACAACAACAACAGTCAGAGACACAACAACATTCAGAGACACAACAACATTCAGTGACACAACAACATTCAGAGACACAACAACATTCAGAGACACAACAACATTCAGAGACACAACAACAGTCAGAGACACAACAACATTCAGAGACACAACAACATTCAGAGACACAACAACATTCAGAGACACAACAACAGTCAGAGACACAACAACATTCAGAGACACAACAACAGTCAGAGACACAACAACATTCAGAGACACAACAACAGTCAGAGACACAACAACAACATTCAGAGACACAACAACAACATTCAGAGACACAACAACATTCAGAGACACAACAACAGTCAGAGACACAACAACAGTCAGAGACACAACAACATTCAGAGACACAACAACAACAGTCAGAGACACAACAACATTCAGAGACACAACAACAGTCAGAGACACAACAACATTCAGAGACACAACAACAGTCAGAGACACAACAACATTCAGAGACACAACAACAACAGAGACACAACAACATTCAGAGACACAACAACAGTCAGAGACACAACAACAACAGTCAGAGACACAACAACAGTCAGAGACACAACAACATTCAGAGACACAACAACATTCAGAGACACAACAACAGTCAGAGACACAACAACATTCAGAGACACAACAACATTCAGAGACACAACAACAACATTCAGAGACACAACAACATTCAGAGACACAACAACAGTCAGAGACACAACAACATTCAGAGACACAACAACAGTCAGAGACACAACAACAGTCAGAGACACAACAACAGTCAGAGACACAACAACATTCAGAGACACAACAACAGTCAGAGACACAACAACAGTCAGAGACACAACAACATTCAGAGACACAAGAACAGTCAGAGACACAACAACAGTCAGAGACACAACAACAGTCAGAGACACAACAAGATTCAGAGACACAACAACAGTCAGAGACACAACAACAGTCAGAGACACAACAACGGTCAGAGACACAACAACAGTCAGAGACACAACAACATTCAGAGACACAACAACATTCAGAGACACAACAACAGTCAGAGACACAACAACAGAGACACAACAACATTCAGAGACACAACAACAACAGAGACACAACAACAGTCAGAGACACAACAACAGTCAGAGACACAACAACATTCAGAGACACAACAACAACATTCAGAGACACAACAACAGTCAGAGACACAACAACAACAGTCAGAGACACAACAACATTCAGAGACACAACAACATTCAGAGACACAACAACACCATTCAGAGACACAACAACATTCAGAGACACAACAACAACATTCAGAGACACAACAACAGTCAGAGACACAACAACATTCAGAGACACAACAACAACAGTCAGAGACACAACAACATTCAGAGACACAACAACATTCAGTGACACAACAACATTCAGAGACACAACAACATTCAGAGACACAACAACATTCAGAGACACAACAACATTCAGAGACACAACAACATTCAGAGACACAACAACATTCAGAGACACAACAACAGTCAGAGACACAACAACATTCAGAGACACAACAACAGTCAGAGACACAACAACATTCAGAGACACAACAACAGTCAGAGACACAACAACAACATTCAGAGACACAACAACAACATTCAGAGACACAACAACATTCAGAGACACAACAACAGTCAGAGACACAACAACAGTCAGAGACACAACAACATTCAGAGACACAACAACAACAGTCAGAGACACAACAACATTCAGAGACACAACAACAGTCAGAGACACAACAACATTCAGAGACACAACAACAGTCAGAGACACAACAACATTCAGAGACACAACAACAACAGAGACACAACAACATTCAGAGACACAACAACAGTCAGAGACACAACAACAACAGTCAGAGACACAACAACAGTCAGAGACACAACAACATTCAGAGACACAACAACATTCAGAGACACAACAACAGTCAGAGACACAACAACATTCAGAGACACAACAACATTCAGAGACACAACAACAACATTCAGAGACACAACAACATTCAGAGACACAACAACAGTTAGAGACACAACAACATTCAGAGACACAACAACAGTCAGAGACACAACAACAGTCAGAGACACAACAACAGTCAGAGACACAACAACATTCAGAGACACAACAACAGTCAGAGACACAACAACAGTCAGAGACACAACAACAGAGACACAACAACAGTCAGAGACACAACAACAGTCAGAGACACAACAACAGTCAGAGACACAACAACAGAGACACAACAACAGTCAGAGACACAACAACAGTCAGAGACACAACAACAGAGACACAACAACAGTCAGAGACACAACAACAGTCAGAGACACAACAACAGAGACACAACAACAGTCAGAGACACAACAACAGTCAGAGACACAACAACAGAGACACAACAACATTCAGAGACACAACATTCAGAGACACAACAACAGTCAGAGGCACAACAACATTCAGAGACACAACAACAACAGTCAGAGACACAACAACATTCAGAGACACACAGACATTCCGAGACACAACAACAGTCAGAGACACAACAACAGTCAGAGACACAACAACAGTCAGAGACACAACAACATTCAGAGACACAACAACAGTCAGAGACACAACAACAGTCAGAGACACAACAACATTCAGAGACACAACAACAACAGTCAGAGACACAACAACAACATTCAGAGACACAACAACAACAGTCAGAGACACAACAACAGTCAGAGACACAACAACAACAGTCAGAGACACAACAACATTCAGAGACACAACAACAACATTCAGAGACACAACAACATTCAGAGACACAACAACAACAGTCAGAGACACAACAACAACAGTCAGAGACACAACAACAACAGTCAGAGACACAACAACAGTCAGAGAAACAACAACAGTCAGAGACACACAGACATTCAGAGACACAACAACAACATTCAGAGACACAACAACATTCAGAGACACAACAACATTCAGAGACACAACAACAGTCAGAGACACACAGACATTCCGAGACACACAGACATTCCGAGACACACAGACATTCCGAGACACACAGACATTCCGAGACAACATTTATTCACGCCTCCACATTTATATATTCTTCATGTCAATAAAATTGCTTTGTAATTTGCACATTGTGTTTTTACACGCAGTTTAATATCTTTAGGCATGGGAATGTGTGTCAGCTTTTAACAAGCCATTTGTGTCCTCTCCTCCTTTCACTGTAACATGCAGACTGTCAACATCAACATTTTAATTATGCAAATAAACTATTAAACGCTTTGCAACAACCCAACCCTGATTCTGATCTTATGTCCTTGTCTCAGCAGCTTGTTTGTCTGTTGTGCGCTGATTTTTGGGGCATTGGTCTCCTAAGATCAAGCTGTGAAAACGAAGGGATATTTTTATGTGGTGATTACGCTAGCTGGTGTCGTTAAAGAAGACTGGTTCTGGGACGGACCTGTACTGGCAGGTTCCTGCTGTAATTAGCATACACACATCTCTCTTCCCGCCTCTATCTTCAGACACACAGACACACACACACAGACACACACACACACACACACACACACACACACACACACACACACTTCAGCTGCTGTCTGAACACATCCCTTTCTGCCTGTGGTTTGACCAACTCTCACAGGCCTTAAACTAAAAATACGTGATCATTAAAATCCTTGACACAGACAGCTACTATCTTCTTCCCTTCCTGCAGTGAAGAATGGCACGTCTTTTTCCTCAGCACATTATCTTGACCTTGAAAGCTAGGCTTTTTGTTCTGAAATTCTCTCCCTTAAGCTTTAATGGATTTCATTTTTTTCCATTTCAAACTATGATCAATGATCCAAGACTTTTTTTTCTTCTAGCATGTTCCAAGACATTTTACGACACACTTCTTGCAATTTGAAAATCAGCGGTGAGAAAGTGTTTATTTATTGCGGTGCCAGAGAGTTTCTAGAGAGTTGAAAACAGCAGGTCTGGGACAGGTAGCACGTCCGGTGAACAGGTCAGGTTTCCATAGCCGCAGGCAGAACAGTTGAAACTGGAGCAGTAGCACGGCCAGGTGGACTGGGGACAGCAAGGAGTCATCATGCCAAGTAGTCCTGAGGCATGGTCCTAGGGCTCAGGTCCTCCGAGAGAGAGAAAGAAAGATATTGCAACCTTTCGGTTACAAGTTCAACACTCTAACCACTGGGCAAACCTGCCCCTCCACATTGCCTAGAAATAGGCCTAAACATTGACCACCCATATTACCCATCTTCCAACTCCTAAACAGTAGGCTATAAAAATATTTCGTGTTGGTCAGGACGTGAGCTGGGTGGGCATTCTTTGTTGTGTGTCTGGTTTGTCTATTTCTATGTTTGGCCTGATATGGTTCTCAATCAGAGGCAGGTGTTAGTCATTGTCTCTGATTGGGAACCATATTTAGGTAGCCTGTTTTGTGATGGGTTTTGTGGGTGATTGTTCCTGTCTTTGTGTTTGTGGCACCAGATAGGACTGTTTTGGTTTTTTCACGTTTCTTGTTTTGTAGATTGTTGTATTTTCATCTTTATTAAAGATTTACAAAACTAACCACGCTGCATTTTGGTCCGCCTCTCTTTCACCAGAAGAAAACCGTTACAGTAAGGGCCATGTGAGAATCTCTGGTAATTTAAACTATTTTCTAAAGTTATTTAGGCGCATTTTATTTTGCCCATAGAGTGCAACATTTCTCGGAAACATGGCTGGCAAGTGAGCTGGGTCACATACGTCGAAAATAACGTTTGCAGGACTGAGATTTGGGTTTTGGACCAGTTCTCGGGGTAGAAGGTGGGAGTCAGACAGAAAGCTAACGGGGTACAGACGGGAGACATCGGTCCCACGCAGACCTCTACGCACCATGACATTGAAAGCCTGTAAAGTTAGGGAGGTTTAATACTGTGTCAGTGTGAAAAGTAGGACATTTGACAGATCAATAACGCTACATTGACATACTGACTAATACAACTCACATTGCACTGAAAAACATGTCAGAAAATCAATCTTGTATTGTTTAGCCGATGGTTTCATTGTTTGATTCAGGTCTAGTTTGATTGAGGAAAAAAATTATAATAAGCTAATATAAGCCAACTTTCAGAACTCTCTCTAACGGTACATCCACTGGCGAAAGTTGTCAAGTTAATTTACTTCTGAAATGTGTCAAGACAAAGATTGCAAAACATGTCCATACAAACAGCCGTTATATAGTAATAATAGCCACCTCATATCACTATCTGACAGATAACTGTAGGCTAGAGCTGACCTGGCTGTTGAAGCTACTAGCTAGCATAGCTTCTTCATTCACCTCAGTGGAGAGGGGCTGGAACATTAGCTAACGTTACATGTCAGTTACAATAGGTGGATTAACTTCTTATGGCTGCCATCCCGTTAACAGAATAATTGTCATCAACAACCTCTGAAATGCATAGCGCCATAGACTAGATTTCATGAATATAAATATTTTTAGTAATATTATTTGAATGTGGCGCTATGCAATTCAATGGTTGTTGATGACAATTATCCCGTTAACGGGATGGCAGCTCTAAGAAGTTCTACAGCAGTTACCTTGCCAGCTACATCAGTCTGCGAAAGAGTAGCCAGTTTCTTTTCCTTTTACAACTTCGTGAAAGAGCACAACATGTACACACTGAACTATGCTCAACTCTCCCGTGCTGGTCCAACCAGCCTTCCAGAAGCGTTGCCTTCACACAGCCTGTCAGCCCACTCTGTGGTGTACGCAAGTACGCATGGTCCTAAATCCAGCTGGATAAACACTCCAAACAAACAGCACACTGTTGTCTTGTTTTGTATCACATTGCAATGATAAAATTGGGGGGAGACAAAAAGATAATTTCAGAATGTGGGGTGAAAGTTTCGCCCCTGAGCACAACTGTACGTGCTCATACACAACAATACATGACTAGACTGTCTACAAGTCAAGCCCTCCTCAAACCTTTCACATTTTTGCTAACATCATCTCAATATCCCATTTAGTGACTCTTGAGTGTAACCAGACACTTACCAGTCTACTGTATTCTTCTTAGTTTACAGATGAACATGGTTTATTGTTACACATCCTCATGATCCGTCTTCATGTCTTTCCAGGAGACTTGCAGTACAAACAAATCTTATGCAAGAGTTCGAAGCAGTGGGTGGTGAAGAAAGTGTACGAGAGGCTTGTCCATCTGGCTGTGGAGTACAGAAAGGACCAGACGGCTGTCTACAAGGAGCCAGAGTCACAGCCACCCCAAATCCAACGTCCCTGCCAACATCACCACAGCTTGTTAAATCAGCTGCCATTACCCAACACAAGAAGAAGTTCACCAGCTGAAGAACATTCTGGAACATTCAACTAACACAACATCCATATTCTCTTAGACTGATGTTGTTGTATAATATTGGAATGTCTAGTATACTCACCACTGCATTCTGGTATAGACATTGCTAGCTGTTGTAGATACAGTGTATAAAATTGTGTTTTACGTCATATCATTTACAAATTATTTACTAAATGATTCCAGCTGCATCAGAAACCAGTAAGTGTTGACTTCAACGTCTTCATCAATTCATTGAGATATTCATTACATGTATTTAGATAAACCAGCTTCAATCTTACTGCTAAACCAAATGATGCACAGCTTTGATGTATCATTTTTAAACTAATTTGTTGGCAAGTAAACACGTTTTATTAAAACAGTAGATTAGTCTGTCCACTATCAATATAGCAAATAAGTAGAGATGCCATGTAATTCAAGACAGAGTTTATTTGCTCCGGAGACCGAGGTGAATTTACACAGCAGTTTGCAGGAACAGTTATTGTGGTGTATGACATAGTATATACAGTTGAAGAAAAATATACTACTAACGTCTGTAATAAATACTACAGTTCGACAAAGGGAATACTTGTGTCACACCCTGACCATAGTTTGCTTTGTATGTTTCTATGTTTTGGTTGGTCAGGGTGTGATCTGAGTGGGCATTCTATGTTGGATGTCTTGTTTGTCTATTTCTATGTCTGGCCTGATATGGTTCTCAATCAGAGGCAGGTGTTAGTCATTGTCTCTGATTGGGAACCATATTTGGGTAGCCTGGGTTTCACTGTGTTTGTGGGTGATTGTTCCTGTCTCTGTGTTTTGCACCAGATAGGACTGTTTTAGGTTTTCGCACGTTTGTTGTTTTGTTAGTTTATTCGTGTACAGTTTCTTTATTAAAGTACAATGAATAACAACCACGCTGCATTTTGGTCCGCCTCTACTTCACCTAAAGAAAACCGTTACAACTTGCATATGGTGTGTTTGGGTGATAAAGTGAGGTGTTCTGTGTCACTTCGATTCAAAGGGGAGTTTGTTGTTAAAGGAACCTTTCACATCTCTTGAGAGTCGCCAACATCTTTGTATCCAAGCATTATTGTCTGTGAGAGAAAGACGGAAACGCTCTTACACATTCAGGGGCAATCGTCGTGTACGTTAGCTAGCTAGCTACAACAAAGAAAGGTAGTCCAAGACAAATGAGTCAGTGAAGCCAAAGTCATTCACCATCATTGTCTAAACATTTATACAGTTTCGTGCACCAGCAGGTAGCAGGTTAGCCTAGCTGTTAGAGTGTTGGACTTGTAACTGAAAGGTTACAAAATCGAATCCCCGAGCTGACAAGGTAAAACATCTGCAGTTAACACGCTGTTCCTAGGCCGTCATTGATCTTAACTGACTTGCCTAGTTAAATAAAGGTAAAATAAAATCAAATAATGAGAGGCATTGAGGCTAGCTAGCTAGCTATAATGTTAGACTACAGTACATTATATGTATAGCAAACAACAAAGCTAGCGAGCTATACTTGGCTAGCTTGGCTTGGAATGGTTATAGCAAGTCCGGCTATGACCAAATTGTACTGTATTGAAAAACACTGCCTCTGTTTAAAGTTAGATAAAACAGTTAAACACGTTACTCATTTACCTTCCTGACTTCTGTTCCAGCTGGTCTGGGCTGCAACAATCTACAATACAACACATTACACCACTACATATCTACAATACAGCACATTACACCACTACTCTACCACTATATATCTACAATACAACACATTATTACACCACTACTCTACCACTATATATCTATAATACAATACAATATTACACCACTACTCTACCACTATATATCTACAATACAACACATTATTACACCACTACTCTACCACTATATATCTACAATACAACACAACACATTACACCACTACTCTACCACTACATATCTACAATACAACACATTACACCACTACTCTACCACTATATATCTACAATATAACACATTATTACACCACTACTCTACCACTATATATCTACAATACAATACATTACACCACTACTCTACCACTATATATCTACAATACAACACATTACACCACTACTCTACCACTATATATCTACAATACAACACATTATTACACCACTACTCTACCACTATATATCTACAATACAATACAACACATTACACCACTACTCTACCACTATATATCTACAATACAACACATTATTACACCACTACTCTACCACTATATATCTACAATACAACACATTATTACACCACTACTCTACCACTATATATCTACAATACAATACAACACATTACACCACTACTCTACCACTACATATCTACAATACAACACATTACACCACTACTCTACCACTATATATCTACAATACAATACATTATTACACCACTACTCTACCACTATATATCTACAATATAACACATTATTACACCACTACTCTACCACTATATATCTACAATACAATACATTACACCACTACTCTACCACTATATATCTACAATACAACACATTACACCACTACTCTACCACTTTATATCTACAATCCAACACATTACACCACTATATATCTACAATACAATACATTATTACACCACTACTCTACCACTACATATCTACAATACCACACATTACACCACAACCTATCTACAATACAACACATTACACCACTACTCTACCACTTTATATCTACAATCCAACACATTACACCACTATATATCTACAATACAATACATTATTACACTACTCTACCACTATATATCTACAATACAACACATTATTACACCACTATATATCTACAATACAACACATTATTACACCACTACTCTACCACTACATATCTACAATACAATACATTATTACACTACTCTACCACTATATATCTACAATACAACACATTATTACACCACTACTCTACCACTATATATCTACAATACAATACATTATTACACCAATATATATCTACAATACAACGCATAATTACACCACTATATATCTACAATACAATACATTATAACACCACTATATATCTACAATACAATACAACACATTACACCACTACTCTACCACTATATATCTACAATACAACACATTATTACACCACTACTCTACCACTATATATCTACAATACAACACATTATTACACCACTACTCTACCACTATATATCTACAATACAATACATTATAACACCACTATATATCTACAATACAATACAACACATTACACCACTACTCTACCACTATATATCTACAATACAACACATTATTACACCACTACTCTACCACTATATATCTACAATACAACACATTATTACACCACTACTCTACCACTATATATCTACAATACAACACATTATTACACCACTACTCTACCACTATATATCTACAATACAATACATTATTACACCACTATATATCTCCAATACAATACATTATTACACCACTACTCTACCACTATATATATACAATACAACACATTACACCACTACTCTACCACTATATATCTACAATACAACACATTACACCACTACTCTACCACTATATATCTACAATACAACACATTACACCACTACTCTACCACTACATATCTACAATACAATACATTATTACACCACTACTCTACCACTATATATATACAATACAACACATTACACCACTACTCTACCACTACATATCTACAATACAACACATTATTACACCACTACTCTACCACTACATATCTACAATACAACACATTATTACACCACTACTCTACCACTACATATCTACAATACAACACATTATTACACCACTACTCTACCACTATATATCTACAATACAATACATTATTACACCACTACTCTACCACTACATATCTATAATACAATACATTATTACACCAATATATATCTACAATACAACACATTATTACACAACTACTGCACGACCTGCAGTAGTTATGTTTGGGTTGTTTTGTAAAATTGTTTAATAATAAATAAAAAAATGTAAGGTTTGTGTTCTGGAGTGGATTTTACATACCTTTGCTGTGAGTGGTGTACACTAGAAGGACTCAGTTTTTGATGTTGTTAACAGGGAGATATGTCAAGGTACATTAGAGAAGAGAAGTAGAAGGTCTCTCCAGACAGGTTTATCAAGCTACTCTCTGAATATTATTTGCATGATATTGCTACAAACCTTGTCCGTATGTCAAGCATCAGAGCCAATGCTGGTCCGTAAAACAAATACACAGGTGCCAGATATAACAAAGTAAACATATGGAGACTGGCTTGTTTCATGGTCTAGATTTCAGCATCTTGTTTCATGGTCTAGTTTCAGCGTCTTGATTCATGGTCTAGTTTTCAGCGTCTTGTTTCATGGTCTAGTTTCAGCGTCTTGTTTCATGGTCTAGTTTCAGCGTCTTGATTCATGGTCTAGTTTTCAGCGTCTTGTTTCATGGTCTAGTTTCAGCGTCTTGTTTCATGGTCTAGTTTTCAGCGTCTTGTTTCAAGGTCTAGTTTCAGCGTCTTATTTCATGGTCTAGTTTCAGCGTCTTGTCTCATGGTCTAGTTTCAGCGTCTTGTTTCATGGTCTAGTTTTCAGCGTCTTGTTTCATGGTCTAGTTTTCAGCATCTTGTTTCATGGTCTAGTTTTCAGCGTCTTGTTTCATGGTCTAGTTTCAGCGTCTTGTTTCATGGTCTAGTTTCAGCGTCTTGTTTCATGGTCTAGTTTTCAGGGTCTTGTTTCATGGTCTAGTTTCAGCGTCTTGTTTCATGGTCTAGTTTTCAGCGTCTTGTTTCATGGTCTAGTTTCAGCGTCTTGTTTCATGGTTTAGTTTCAGCGTCTTGTTTCATGGTCTAGTTACAGCGTCTTGTTTCATGGTCTAGTTTTCAGCTTCTTGTTTCATGGTTTAGTTTCAGCGTCTTGTTTCATGGTCTAGTTTCATTGTCTATACAAGGGAGAAGCACTGTTTTTAATGACCAGAGGAACATTTGACCCCCAAACTTTGGTAAAGCTGTACATGTACATGTCATTAAAAGGAAACAGCTTCTCATTAATTCATTACCTGAAGTATACAGACTTTGTAATGTTGGTGACTGTCAGATACAGTGTTGTCTGTGTGGTTGTGTGTGTGTGTGTGTGTTTTGTTTTACTTTGGTTTTACGATCCTTGTGGGGACTAGACATTTATGATTAGGGTTAGGAGTTAGGTTTAGGATTAGGGTTAGGATTAAGATTAAGGTTAGGAGTTAGGTTTAGGTTTAGGTTTAGGATTAAGATTAGGGTTAGGAGTTAGGTTTAGGATTAGGATTATGATTAGGGTTAGGAGTTATGTTTAGGTTTAGGTTTAGGATTAAGATTAAGGTTAGGAGTTAGGTTTAGGTTTAGGTTTAGGATTAAGATTAGGGTTAGGAGTTAGGTTTAGGTTTAGGATAAAGATTAGGGTTAGGAGTTAAGTTTAGGTTTAGGATTAAGATTAAGTTTAGGGTTCGGTGTAGGATTAGGATTTAGGTTTAGGTTTAGGATTAAGATTAGGGTTAGGGTTCGGTGTAGGATTAGGAGTTAGGTTTAGGGTTAGAGATAGGAGTTTGGGGTCAATGTTAGTTGTTGGGGAAAATATAATTTGAATTGGAATCAGTTGTTTTGTCCCCACAAGGGATTTATTAAAAATATATATATATTTGACCTTTATTTAACTAGGCAAGTCAGTTAAGAACAAATTATTATTTTCAATGACAGCCTAGGAACAGTGGGTTAACTGCCTTTGTCAGAACAACAAATTTTTACCTTGTCAACTCGGGGATTCAATCTTGCAACCTTTATGGTTACTAGTTCAACGCTCCAACCACTAGGCTACCTGCCACCCCAAGGATATTTAAACAAATGTGTGTATGAGTGTGTGCCAGTGGTGGTCTGATCCTTTTCACATGAGGGAGGACAATTACATTTATATGAGCATGGCCTTATTTCTATTACAGCATATTGGATGACTGTTATTCGTATTCCATTCACCCAGTTCAATGTAACAGTGATAGGTTTAGGCTACTACATCATACTCAAATGTTCCCTATACCCATCATGATGTAACTACAACCTAGCCTATGAATGAATTTGGATTAATTAAGGTGTCAGACAGTGACACATTCAATACCGCCTTGCACACTCTTGCCTGCCTCTATCTGATCTAGGGTGCAATCATTAGTCTAAGAGTTGCAAACGAGCGTTCTACTGGACAAATTCAGGTACGTTTATCCCTGTTTCGTGGTTTGCTTCCGTTGAAGAAAAGTTTTTCAACAGAATCGTCAGAATGAATACTCCTCTGATCACTGCAATTACACAGTTAGTTCACTTTCGTAGCAGCCATGTACAAACAGCATGATCACTTTACACGTTGTATAATTAATATGCATCTTCACGTGCTCCTCCTCTCACCTTGTCCCTTCGTTTGTGGACTTCAGTGCACAACACATCAGCTGGTTGTGACCAAGCGACAAAACTTTTTTTTAAAATTTTTTTTTTATTTCACCTTTATTTAACCAGGTAGGCAAGTTGAGAACAAGTTCTCATTTACAATTGCGACCTGGCCAAGATAAAGCAAAGCAGTTCGACACATACAACGACACAGAGTTACACATGGAGTAAAACAAACATACAGTCAATAATACAGTAAAAAAAAAAAAAAAGTATATATACAATGTGAGCAAATTAGGTGAGAAGGGAGGTAAAGGCAAAAAAGGCCATGGTGGCAAAGTAAATACAATATAGCAAGTAAAACACTGGAATGGTAGTTTTGCAATGGAAGAATGTGCAAAGTAGAAATAAAAATAATGGGGTGCAAAGGAGCAAAATAAATAAATAAATTAAATACAGTTGGGAAAGAGGTAGTTGTTTGGGCTAAATTATAGGTGGGCTATGTACAGGTGCAGTAATCTGTAAGATGCTCTGACAGTTGGTGCTTAAAGCTAGTGAGGGAGATAAGTGTTTCCAATTTAAGAGATTTTTGTAGTTCATTCCAGTCATTGGCAGCAGAGAACTGGAAGGAGAGGCGGCCAAAGAAAGAATTGGTTTTGGGGGTGACTAGAGAGATATACCTGCTGGAGCGTGTGCTACAGGTGGGAGATGCTATGGTGACCAGCGAGCTGAGATAAGGGGGACTTTACCTAGCAGGGTCTTGTAGATGACATGGAGCCAGTGGGTTTGGCGACGAGTATGAAGCGAGGGCCAGCCAACGAGAGCGTACAGGTCGCAATGGTGGGTAGTATATGGGGCTTTGGTGACAAAACGGATTGCACTGTGATAGACTGCATCCAATTTGTCGAGTAGGGTATTGGAGGCTATTTTGTAAATGACATCGCCAAAGTCGAGGATTGGTAGGATGGTCAATTTTACAAGGGTATGTTTGGCAGCATGAGTGAAGGATGCTTTGTTGCAAAATAGGAAGCCAATTCTAGATTTAACTTTGGATTGGAGATGTTTGATATGGGTCTGGAAGGAGAGTTTACAGTCTAACCAGACACCTAAGTATTTGTAGTTGTCCACGTATTCTAAGTCAATTCCAAACCTTTATAACATTGCCATTACACACAGCTTATGTCGTTGTTCACCATATTAGCTAACCTTAAAGTCAACATAGTTACTAGAACTAACACGGCTGTAAACCGATACAATCATTCCGGACTGTGTACAGTCAGCAAGCAGTTTAGCAGTTGCACCGCAGGTCCCAGTGGTGAGAAATTAATAAAACCAAAAGCTTACTTTGATATGGAAGAGTTTCAGTGTTTTTTACAGCCATAGCCAGCTAGGTAACATAGCATACCTCTCGTTGGAACTAAAGCAGAGGTTAACTTTTTATGGCTGCAGGGGCAATATTGAGTAGCTTGGATGAAAAGGTGCCCATTGTAAACGGCCAGCTCCTCAGTCTCAGTTACTAATATTTGCATATTATTATTAGTATTGGATAGAAAACACGCTGATGTTTCTAAAACTGTTTGAATTATGTATGGGAGTAGAACAGAACTCATATAGCAGGCAAAAACCTGAGAAATTTCACTTCCTATTTTTTTTCTGAGGTGGCAGATTTTCAAGCAAGTTCTCATTGAAATTACAGCGAGATATGGATGAGTTTTCACTTCCTACGCCTTCCACTAGATGTCAACCATCAATATAACTTTGTCTGATGACTCTAATGTGAAGGGGGGTCGAATGACACAAGAAATAGTCACCACTGCCACAAGTTGACCATGCTTTCACCAGGCGCGTTCACAGGGGAAGGACTTGCGTTCCACCGGTCATCTGAAGTCATTCTAATTCTTCGGTTGGAACGTTATTCAAGATATATGTAAACAACATTCTAAAGATGTCATGTTCTTTCAAAATTGAACCCAGAAGCAGACCAGGACAAGGAGAGTACGAAGAAACTGAGTATTTATTTACAAGTGAATGTGAATGAGTAGATATATCCAGGTGGCGTAGCGGGCAGCGGTGGTGAGTTGATGGGAGTAAATAGGTGGATCCAATGGGGTAGCGGAATCCTCCGACGACCAGGCGGGAATGGGGTAAATAATCCGGGTGAGTAACTGAAGACAGAACAAACGGAGGTAAGTTTAAGGCAAACAATACGTCAAAAACAACAACACAAATTCTATCCAACTTGAGGCTGATACTATGGCACAACATACTGTTCATGGCTAACGATCCGGCAGGGAATGGATGTCAGGTCAGAGCTTTTGAAGGGGAGAGGTGATGATCAGGACAGGTGTGCAGATTACTGATGGGATACAGGTGCGGGTGAACATCGATCTCCCAACAAGCTAATTCGCCCGGCAACCAGACAGGGTGCATTCCGGGACACCGGAAACACACTCCAGGACAGAAACACAGACTCAGGAAGCGGGATTCGTGACAAAAGATTGATTCAGTACATCGTTTGACATGTTTCTACTGACTGTTACGGAACTTTTGGACATTTCATCACGTTATAGTATAGTTATAGTCACATGCTTTGTGACTTTGGAATTGTTTACCGAACGCGCTAACCAAAGTAGCTAATTGGACATAAATAATGGACATTTTTTAACAAATCAAGCATTTATTGTGGACTTGGGATTACTAGGACTGCATTCTGATGAAGTTTATTAGAGGTAAGGAAACATTTATCATGTATTTTCTGGTGTATGCTGACTCCAACATGGCGGCTAATTTGGCTTCTGTTCTGAGCGCCGTCTCAGATTATTGCATGTGTTGCTTTTTCCGTAAACTTAAAAAAAAAAATCTGACACAGTGGTTGCATTAAGGAGAGATATATCTATAATTCCATATGTATAACTAGAATACAGTCAGATGAGAGATAACGTTGGAAAAAAAAGTGAGGAAAGCTAGCTCGCTATATTTGTCAAGAATTTTTTTTTTTTAATATATAATTCCGAAGTCATCTGTGTAAACAAACAAAAAAGCTAGTGAATGTCCTTTGCCTTCTATAGCCAGTTAGCTAGCCTCTAGCTAGCCAGTAACAACTCAATGTTGACAATAACATATATCCCACATTCTTCCAAAAAGCATAAGTACGATCACTAAACCTTAGTCAACACCAAACATTGGGAAACTGCTACACTATCAAATTATAATACATCATACAATGGATATTGCTCATTTAACGTTAGTTACTCCATAGAGTCAAGTTGGCTTGCTTGCTAACGTTACGTGTGCATCCAGATTTCAGAATGTAACAGCTGCTAGTCTCGACCAAGATTAGTCAAGCCTCTCACAACACAAACTGTAGCTAATAAAAATAAGAAACAGTTAGCTAGCTAGCACACAAGACATGTTGATGTTTCACCATCTGAAGCTAACGTTAGCTTTAGCTAGCACACAAGACATTTTTTTATTTTTTAAATTTTATTTTACCTTTATTTAACCAGGCAAGTCAGTTAAGAACAAATTCTTATTTTCAATGATGGCCTAGGAACAGTAGGTTAACTGCCTGTTCAGGGGCAGGACGACAGATTTGTACCTTGTCAGCTCAGGGGTTTGAACTTGCAGCCTTCCGGTTACTAGTCCAACGCTCTAACCACTAGGCTACCCTGCCGCCCCACATGTTGATTGTTCTCCATCTAAAGCTAACGTTAGCTTTAGCTAGCACACAAGACATGTTGATGTTTCACCATCCAAAGCTAACGTTAGCTTTAGCTAGCACACAAGACATGTTGATGTTTCACCATCCAAAGCTAATGTTAGCTTTAGCTAGCACACAAGACATGTTGATGTTTCACCATCCAAAGCTAACGTTAGCTTTAGCTAGCACACAAGACATGTTGATTGTTCACCATCCAAAGCTAACGTTAGCTTTAGCTAGCACACAAGACATGTTGATTGTTTCACCATCCAAAGCTAACGTTAGCTTTAGCTAGCACACAAGACATGTTGATTGTTTCACCATCCAAAGCTAACGTTAGCTTTAGCTAGCACACAAGACATGTTGATTGTTTCACCATCCAAAGCTAACGTTAGCTTTAGCTAGCACACAAGACATGTTGATGTTTCACCATCCAAAGCTAACGTTAGCTTTAGCTAGCACACAAGTCATGTTGATATTTCACCATCCAAAGCTAACGTTAGCTTTAGCTAGCACACAAGACATGTTGATGTTTCACCATCCAAAGCTAACATTAGCTTTAGCTAGCACACAAGACATGTTGATTGTTTCACCATCCAAAGCTAACGTTAGCTTTAGCTAGCACACAAGACATGTTGATATTTCACCATCCAAAGCTAACGTTAGCTTTAGCTAGCACACAAGACATGTTGATGTTTCACCATCCAAAGCTAACGTTAGCTTTAGCTAGCACACAAGACATGTTGATTGTATCACCATCCAAAGCTAACGTTAGCTAACGGTTATAGACCTTTTTCCTTCAGTACGTTCCCTTCTCGCTCAATGTGACTTGGTTCTTGTCATTATAATCCCGTGTCAAGTTACTTTTCAATGTGTTCCTAAAAATCTGAATTTGCCATCCACATGAGTAGCAGTTTGTGCAAGTGCACACATGCACCCAGTTAAAACAACAACATCATTGCTTGCTAGCATAACTGACCCTCAATCAATCAAAAGAAAAACTATGGAATTTGGCTGAGGAAAGAGTGTAAAACACTGGGCCAATTGTGCGTCGCCCTATGGGACTCCCGGGTCACGGCTGGCTGTGACACAGCCTGAGATCAAAACTCAAGGCAGTAGTGCCTCAGACCGCTGTACCACTCGGGAGGCCCATGTCTGTGCTTCTAGCTCTCAGTTCAGGTCAGGTTATGTGTTAAGCCATGAGATCTAGCTGGAGAGAGAAGTGGAATGTGTGGAAGTGTGGAATGTTTTGAGGAAAACAATGGAGCCTCATCTAATCCATGTTGAATATGGTCAGGTAGGAACACCGTTGTGTTGTTTATCCTAAAACATCCATTAGTAGATGTTCTACATGAGCCAGGCCTGACTGGGCAGATGGTCTTTGAGAGGCCTGACTGGGCAGATGGTCTTTGAGAGGCCTGACTGGGCATATGGTCTTTGAGAGGCCTGCCTGGGCAGATGGTCTTTGAGAGTCTTGACTGGGCATTGTGTTTGGGAGTCTTGACTGGGCATTGTGTGTGGGAGTCTTGACTGGGCATTGTGTTCGGGAGTCTTGACTGGGCATTGTCTTCGGGAGTCTTGACTGGGCAGTGTGTTTGGGAGTCTTGACTGGGCAGTGTGTTTGGGAGTCTTGACTGGGCAGTGTGCTTGGGAGTCTTGACTGGGCATTGTGTTTGGGAGTCTTGACTGGGCATTGTGTTTGGGAGTCTTGACTGGGCAGTGTGCTTGGGAGTCTTGACTGGGCATTGTGTTTGGGAGTCTTGACTGGGCAGTGTGTTTGCGATTCTTGACTGGGAATTGTTGGGCCCCAGGTTCTCCTTGACTTCTTCCATCCAACTGTGACTATAGTCAGTGTGTGGCTCCTTTCACACCTAAGGGCTCCAACATCCAGTAATGCTGCTATAGCTTTTTCTCTCTCTCTCTCTCTCTCTCTCTCTCTCTCTCTCTCTCTCTCTCTCTCTCAAGCACATCAAATAAAGCAAATGTACGTAGCATTTTGATTGATTTTTGTTTGTTGTTGCATGTGGTGCAGTTCTGGAGATGGATTTAAGTGCTAATACAATACTGGTTAGAACCATAAGTGAGGACAATGCTCTAGTACACTACTCTGGTGTCCTTGAAGAGAGCACTTAAAAATGAATAGTGGTCGTCAAATATGCAGCTGTACAATTGGATAACATATAAAAAAAAACAATATCCCCCCAAAAAATGTGAAAACATCATTCACAAAGACCCAATAAAAACCTCCCTACTTGGGGAAAGGAGCAATTACAGAGAGATGGAGGGAGGAGGATAGAAGAGGGAGGAGGAGGGATGGAGGAGGGATGGAGGAGGGAGGGAGGAGGAGGGAGGAGGGAGGAGGGAGGAGGAGGGAGGAGGGAGGAGGGAGGGAGGAGGGATGGAGGAGGGAGGAGGAGGGAGGAGGGAGGGAGGAGGGAGGAGGAGGGAGGAGGGATGGAGGGAGGGATGGAGGAGGGAGGAGGGAGGAGGGAGGAGGGAGGGAGGAGGGATGGAGGAGGGAGGAGGGAGGAGGAGGGAGGAGGGAGGGAGGAGGGATGGAGGAGGGAGGAGGAGGGAGGAGGAGGGATGAGGGATGGAGGAGGGAGGAGGGAGGAGGGAGGAGGGAGGAGGGATGGAGGAGGGAGGAGGGAGGAGGGAGGAGGGAGGGAGGAGGATAGAAGAGGGGGAGGAGGAGGAGGAGGAGGGAGGAGGGAGGAGGGAGGAGGGAGGAGGGAGGAGGAGGAGGGAGGGAGGAGGGAGGGAGGAGGGAGGAGGAGGGAGGAGGGAGGGAGGAGGGATGGAGGAGGGATGGAGGAGGGAGGAGGGAGGAGGGAGGAGGAGGGAGGAGGGAGGAGGGAGGGAGGAGGGATGGAGGAGGGATGGAGGAGGGACGAGAATGGAGGGAGGAGGATAGAAGAGGGAGGAGGGATGGAGGAGGGAGGGAGGAGGATAGAAGAGGGAGGAGCAGGGATGGAGGAGGGAGGAGGAGGGAGGGAGGAGGGATGGAGGAGGGAGGGAGGAGGGAGGAGGAGGGATGGAGGAGGGAGGGAGGATAGAAGAGGGAGGAGGAGGGAGGAGAATGGAGGGAGGAGGGAGGAGGAGGGATGGAGGAGGGAGGAGAATGGAGGGAGGAGGGAGGAGGAGGGATGGAGGACGGAGGAGAGAGGTGATATATGTTCTGCCATGCGCTGGCTGATTTTCCACAGTGATAGGAAGTATTCTCAGTATGATGAGTGAGGCAGCTGGGAGGCTTTGCTGGTTCAAGGCAAAGTCAACACTGTCCAATCCCTTAAACCCACTCACCATCCACCGCACAGCCTCCCACCAATGTTTGGGTGTGTGTGTGTGTGTGTGTGTGTGTGTGTGTGTGTGTGTGTGTGTGTGTGTGTGTGTGTGTGTGTGTGTGTGTTTGCGTGTGTGTCTGTGTGTGTTTGTTTGTGTGAAATACAGTAAATGCTAGTTGGCCACATGTGCGTTGTGAGCTTGTGGTTTTTCAAATGGATTTTCAAATCCATCACCAGGTCTAACTGTTTAAATATGTTTGGTGGTATAATAATAATAATGTGAGTTTATAGATCACGTATCCTGACCTGTAGTCGGGCTGGTTCACAGGGTTGATGTGTAGAGCCCTTTAGGTGAGGGCCACGTCAACACACAGGTGTGGTTGGAGTTGAATATGTACAATCGGTCTTGTCTCTCTCAGATCAGTTCTGTTTCCAAGGCGGCACTGTAGCAATCAGAGCAGAGAGAGACATTCTCAGGTTAGAGTCTCATGGTAGACAGACAAACAGACAGACAGACAGACAGACAGACAGACAGACAGACAGAATCGCAAATAGATAGATAGATAGATAGATAGATAGATAGATAGATAGAATTGTATAATATATGACACGTTTGCTGTGTAGCATATGCTAATTGTAGTCTTCATTATATGTGTTTATTTATTAGACATTAATCCGTTAACATTTCTGTAAACGTGTCATATTTATGATTGGCTTTGTTTATGTGAGTCGTGTTAGTGTGATATTTGTTTGCGTTTTTCCTTTCCAATCCAACAGTAGGTGTTCATACTCTAAAACGTTGTGCGTTTCAGACAAACAGCAGAGGATTGTTTGTCAGGGACACACGGGAGGTGTGAAGATACCGTATGAAAGTTACCCAGACATGAGCTGAAAAGGTTTATTGAGAAATGTGTTTAGATATAGACTGGGGGAGTCCGAAACGCACAGATGCAATGTGTTTAATTGTTTGTGTGTGAATGTGGTATCGTTATACGGATTCAGAAAAATGTATGGGAAGCACAAACTATATGGGTGTGCGCACAGCCTCAAACATGACTGTGTGTGTAAGTGATTGCACTCATGTCTCTCAACCCGCAATCCTTCACGCTTCGCAGTCAAGTCAGGGCCGTAATTAAGCATTTGAGGCTGATTTTAATTTGCACTTTTAATTCGGAGTGATTGGCACTTGCAGAAGATGTGCTGAAGACTGTTTATCTACGACGAGAGAGAGGAGAGAGAGAGAGAGAGAGGAGAGGGAGAGAGGAGAGGGAGAGAGAAGGCGAGAGAGACAGAAGGCAAGAGAGAGAGTGAGAGAGAGAGAGGAGAGGGAGAGGGAGAGAGAAGGCGAGAGAGAGGAGAGAGAGAGAGAGAGAGAGAGAGAGGAGAGGGAGAGGGAGAGAGAAGGCGAGAGAGCGAGAAGGCGAGAGAGACAGAAGGCGAGAGAGACAGAAGGCAAGAGAGAGAGGGCGAGAGAGAGGGAGAGAAGGACGAGAGAGAGAGAGAAAGAAAGAAAGAAAGAAAGAAAGAAAGAAAGAAAAGAAGGAAAGAAAGAAAGAAAGAAAGAAAGAAAAGAAGGAAGAAAGAAAGAAAGAGGGAAAGAAAGAAAGAGATAGAGAAGGCGAGAGAGTGAGAAAGCGAGAGGGTGAGAG
>NC_088398.1:79421916-79434416 GCF_034236695.1 Oncorhynchus nerka
TTATTGCACCCACACTGCACGCGCGTGCCAACGAGCGTCTACGTTGCCAAGGGTTAAAATAGAAGTCACTTCTATTTGTGACGCAGATCGCGCTGCAAGTCCTGCCTCTCCCATCTCTTTGTTGGTTTATAGAAGCAGGTACCCACGTGCCATCTCCTCATTGGTTATACCCATGTGGGTGACTGAAAGACGAACGAGGTCAGTGGCGGTAATGCACCTAATTTTTGAAAGTTGCCAATCACAATATAAGGTCAAGAGAAGAAAAATCCTGGAAGGAGGAGAGATGACTAGAAAAGATTCGGTTGACCGTTTTATGTTGGATTATTTGGCAGAGTAGAGGACCTTGTGCATTTCAGCTAAAATACCAACTCAATGTTTATATCCCAGGACAAATTAGCTAGCAACAGCAAGCTAGCTAAATACATTTAACATTTTACATTTAAGTCATTTAGCAGACGCTCTTATCCAGAGCGACTTACAAATTGGTGCATTCACCTTATGACATAGGACAAATTAGCTAGCAACAGCAAGCTAGCTAAATAGGACAAATTATCTTGCAAGTTCAAGCTAACTAGCTAAATTTCCATAAATGTTTAATGCTTTTTGACCTGTCCCCAAATTAATACCATTCGTTCAGAGTTTGTTTTGATATTTTAACCTGTGTGTCGTGATCGCGTTTGGTGTATGGGGACAAAATACATGTATGCACGATAGCGTGCATGGGGCACGCGGTTTTGGTTTCGTGTTTCTCATTGTTTCTTCATGATTTTTCGGCGTGATAAATAAAGTTTAAAAATTATATTTTAAGGCAAATCAGTTAATAACAAATTCTTATTTTCAATAACAGCATAAGAATTGTGTTCTGCCAGGGGCAGGCTGAACAACTAATTTTTACCTTGTCAGCTCTGGGATTCGATCTAGCAACCTTCTGGTTACTAGTCCAACGCTCTAACCACTAGGCTACCTACCTCTCCTTTACCTGCCACTCTGATATCTGAACTAGTACTTCCCAAATTTGCGGTGACCTGTTGCAAGATGCCAAAGTAGGCCATGGGAAAGACAGAATCGCCTTGTTCCTTTCTCTTCCCCCAAAACTCAATGCAAGTCATTGACATGATTTATGCATATTTCTACATTATACTGCTAGCTAAATGGACGCTGAAAGACAGGCAGAGAGCTTCACTGTCAAAATGTCCCTTTCATTTCCATTGAACTCAAATAATAATAATAACTCGTCATCTGTCGTGTGTTGGCCGGTTATATTTTGTTCTACTTCTAGCTACAGTCAGCTGATCAGGATGCCTAACATGTTGCATCTGAATCACCGTTGGATTTTCCAGCGAAACACATGATGGAAGACCAACACCTCAGCTTAGGTACGTACAGTACCAGTCAAAAGTTTGGACACACCTACCCATACCAAGGTTTTTCTTAATTTTTTACTATTTTCTATATCGTATAAAAATAGTGAAGACATCAAAACTATGAAATAACACACATGGAATCATGTAGTAAACAAAAACAAGCGTAGCCACCCTTTGCTGTGTGTTTAACAAATCCAAATATATTTTTAGATTTTAGATTCTTCAAAGTAGCCACTCGTTGCCTTGGTGACAGCTTGGCACTCTTGTCATTCTCTCAAACGGCTGCATGAGGTAGTGACCTGGAAATCATTTCATTTAACAGGTGTGCCTTGTGAAATGTGGATTTGTGGAATATTTTTTTCCTTATTTATGCGTTTGAGCCAATCAGTTGTCTTGTGACAAGGTAGGGGTTGTATACAGAAGATAGCCCTATTTGGTAAAAGACCAACTCCATATTATGGCCAGCTAAAATAAGCAAAGTAATGACAGTCCATCATTACTTTAATGGATGATCTCTGCATATGTAGTTCCCATCGTGAAGCATGGAGGAGGAGGTGTGATGTTGTGGGGGAGCTTTTCTGGTGACACTGTCAGTGATTTATTTAAGTTTCAGAGAACACTTAACCAACATGGCTATAACAGCATTCTGCAGCGATACGCCATACCATCAAGTTTGCGCTTAGTGGGACTATCATTTATTAACAGAACAATGACCCAACACACCTCCAGGCTGTGTAAGGGCTATTTGACCAAGAACGAGAGTTATGGAGTGCTACATCAGATGACCTGGCCTCCACAACCCAATAGAGATTGTTTTTGGATGAGTTGGACCGCAGAGTGAAGGAAAAGCAGTCAACAAGTGATCAGCATATGTGGGAACTCCTTCAAGACTGTTGGAAAAGCATTCCAGGTGAAACTGGTTGAGAGAATGCAAAGCTGTCATCAAGGCAACGAGTGGCTACTTTGAAGAATCTAAAATCTAAAATATATTTTGATTTGTTTAACACTTTTTTTGGGGATAATACATGATTCCATTTGTGTTATTTTAATAGTTTTGATGTCTTCGCTATTATTCTGCAATGTAGACAATAGTACAAATAAAGATAAACCCTTAAATGAATAGGTGTGTCCAAACTTTTGACTGGTACTGTACATCCAAGAATGGACAGAAAAACACAATCATTTCAATCTGAGTCAACAGAAAGACATTCCCTCCTTTGAGTGGGGAGTCAGAGGAAAGGGGCAGAGAGGAGTAGTGATTAGGGTAGCAGGGGAGATGGGCTGAGGGGAGTCAGGAGGTGAGAGGAGTAGTGATTATGTAGCAGGGGAGATGGGCTGAGGGGAGAGAGGAGAAGTGATTAGGGTAGCAGGGGAGATGGGCTGAGGGGAGTCAGGAGGTGAGAGGAGTAGTGATTAGGGTAGCAGGGGAGATTGGCTGAGGGGAGTCAGGAGGTGAGAGGAGTAGTGATTAGGGTAGCAGGGGAGATGGGCTGAGGGGAGAGAGGAGTAGTGATTAGGGTAGCAGGGGAGATGGGCTGAGGGGAGAGAGGAGTAGTGATTAGGGTAGCAGGGGAGATGGCCTGAGGGGAGAGAGGAGTAGTGATTAGGGTAGCAGGGGAGATGGGCTGAGGGGAGTCAGGAGGTGAGAGGAGTAGTGATTAGGGTAGCAGGGGAGATTGGCTGAGGGGAGAGAGGAGTAGTGATTAGGGTAGCAGGGGAGAGGGGCTGAGGGGAGAGAGGAGTAGTGATTAGGGTAGCAGGGGAGATTGGCTGAGGGGTGGCAGACTGAACCTTGACCTCAGGTAGATGTGGCGCATGCGCACAAGCATAAAACACACACATTCACCACTTGTGCCAAACACACACACACACACACACACACACACACACACACAGTCTCATTATGAAACCAAGGCCAAGGCTAATATTATGTATGGGAGGGCTGAAAGCGTCTGTAAAAACCTTCATGATGGGCAGACCTTTAGAAGGGTTTTTATGGAAGTACCAGAGAGATGAGTGCTCTGTGCCAGGCCATTGAGACACAAGTAGCAAACTGAAGGCCAGTCACTTAATAAATACCAAATATCCTTCTAAGGAGAGAGAATATTTTCTGATTGTATATTTTCTTTTTTAGTGTGTGTGTTTTCAAGTGTGTATGTGTGTATATACATGTGCATATGTGATGCTCATGTTGATGAATACAGATGTAGTATCTTAATCTGTTCACTCGTGTCGCAGGAGAGTTTTCCTGCGATGCCAGAAACCTTCAAATGAGCAGAGTATCTGAGGTCTTAAAAACACTTCTGAACTTTGTAATTTACACTTTTAAAATTCAGACATGATTTTCCCTTTATGAAAGTTACGTATCAACTCCCACAAACAAATCCCCATTCGTTATAATCCACATAATAAACAATATTTCCTGTTTGCTGCAATATTCCTACAACAAACAGTATATAAAAATTAAGATCCTACATGTGTATCTGTTATTCCCCACATGCGTTCCTATTGTTCATCTTCTCTCATGTGTATCTGTTATTCCCCACATGCGTTCCTATTGTTCATCTTCTCTCATGTGTATCTGTTATTCCCCACATGCGTTCCTATTGTTCATCTTCTCTCATGTGTATCTGTTATTCCCCACATGCGTTCCTATTGTTCATCTTCTCTCATTTGTATCTGTTATTCCCCACATGCGTTCCTATTGTTCATCTTCTCTCATGTGTATCTGTTATTCCCCACATGCGTTCCTATTGTTCATCTTCTCTCATGTGTATCTGTTATTCCCCACATGCGTTCCTATTCTTCATCTTCTCTCATGTGTATCTGTTATTCCCCACATGCGTTCCTATTGTTCATCTTCTCTCATGTGTATCTGTTATTCCCCACATGCGTTCCTATTGTTCATCTTCTCTCATGTGTATCTGTTATTCCCCACATGCGTTCCTATTGTTCATCTTCTCTCATGTGTATCTGTTATTCCCCACATGCGTTCCTATTGTTCATCTTCTCTCATGTGTATCTGTTATTCCCCACATGCGTTCCTATTGTTCATCTTCTCTCATGTGTATCTGTTATTCCCCACATGCGTTCCTATTGTTCATCTTCTCTCATGTGTATCTGTTATTCCCCACATGCGTTCCTATTGTTCATCTTCTCTCATGTGTATCTGTTATTCCCCACATGCGTTCCTATTGTTCATCTTCTCTCATGTGTATCTGTTATTCCCCACATGCGTTCCTATTGTTCATCTTCTCTCATGTGTATCTGTTATTCCCACATGCGTTCCTATTGTTCATCTTCTCTCATGTGTATCTGTTATTCCCCACATGCGTTCCTATTGTTCATCTTCTCTCATGTGTATCTGTTATTCCCCACATGCGTTCCTATTGTTCATCTTCTCTCATGTGTATCTGTTATTCCCCACATGCGTTCCTATTGTTCATCTTCTCTCATGTGTATCTGTTATTCCCCACATGCGTTCCTATTGTTCATCTTCTCTCATGTGTATCTGTTATTCCCCACATGCGTTCCTATTGTTCATCTTCTCTCATTAGGTAAAATATTATATCTCTGTAGGATTTGATGTGCTCTATATGTGAAAACACATGAATAAAAATAAATAATAAAAATCTCCCTGTCCTCAAAAAGTCACATTCCCCTCACTTCCGCACTCCTTCCGCCCCACTGCGTACATACCACTGGGCACAGACGTCTGGTTGTGTTTTCAGCAAACGTGAATTAAACGTGAAATCAACAACAACAAAAATGGTCTCTCTCCTTTGGTGTTACTTCTATACAGCTTAATCTGGTCAACACTGTTGTGCTCACTACTTACCCGAGTGGCGCAGCGGTCTGACGCACTACATCTCAGTGCTAGAGGCGTCACTACAGACCCTGGTTCTATTCCAGGCTGTATCACAGCGGTCTGAGGCACTACATCTCAGTGCTAGAGGCGTCACTACAGACCCTGGTTCTATTCCAGGCTGTATCACAGCGGTCTGAGGCACTACATCTCAGTGCTAGAGGCGTCACTAAAACCCTGGTTCTATTGCAGGCTGTATCACAGCGGTCAGAGGCACTACATCTCAGTGCTAGAGGCGTCACTACAAACCCTGGTTCTATTGCAGGCTGTATCACAGCGGTCTGAGGCACTACATCTCAGTGCTAGAGGCGTCACTACAGACCCTGGTTCTATTCCAGGCTGTATCACAGCGGTCTAAGGCACTACATCTCAGTGCTAGAGGCGTCACTACAGACCCTGGTTCTATTCCAGGCTGTATCACAGCGGTCTAAGGCACTACATCTCAGTGCTAGAGGCGTCACTACAGACCCTGGTTCTATTGCAGGCTGTATCACAGCGGTCAGAGGCACTACATCTCAGTGCTAGAGGCGTCACTAAAACCCTGGTTCTATTCCAGGCTGTATCACAGCGGTCTAAGGCACTGTATCTCAGTGCTAGAGGCGTCACTACAGACCCTGGTTCCATTCCCGGCTGTATCACACCCGGCTGTGATTGGGAGTCCCATAGGGCGCCATTAGCCCAGCATTGTCTGGGTTAGGGTTTGGCTGGGGTAGGCCGCCATTGTAAATGAGAATGTGTTCTTATCTGACTTGCCTGTCACTGTCTCTTCCTCCATCTATCTTCCTCTCTCTCTCTGTTTCTCACAATGTCTCTCCTGCCCTTACTTCCCTCATATACCCACTGGGAGGCCAGGAAACACTGGAACACGCTGGAAGGACTTGACGGGACAAGATGAACTGGCAACAGAAAACACAGGTATAAATGCACAGGGTACGACGGGGAAAATGGGAGGCACCTGGAGGGGGGCGGAGACAAGCACAGAACAGGTGAAACAGATCTGGGTGTGACACAGCGTGATAATGTCACCACCACCATGCTTCACCGTAGGGATGGTGGCAGGTTTCCTCCAGACGGGACGCTTGGCATTCAGAGAATCTTGTTTCTCATGGTCTGAGAGTCCTTTAGGTGCTTTTTTTTTACAAACTCCAAGAAGACCTGTCATGTGGCTTTTACTGAGGAGTGGCTTTCGCCTGCACACTCTACCATGAAGGCCTGATTGGTGGAGTGCTGCAAAGATGATTTTCCATCTGGAAGGTTCTCCTATATCCACAGAGGAACTCTGGAGCACTGTCAGAGTGACCATTGGGTTCTTGGTCACCTCCCTGACCAAGGCTCTTCTCCTCCGATTGCTCAGTTTGGCCAGGAGGCCAGCTCAAGGAAGAGTCTTGGTGGTTTAAAACGTCTTCCATTTCAGAATGATGGAGGCCACTGTGTTCTTGGGAACCTTCAATGCTGCAGAAATGTTTTGGTACCCTTCCCCAGATCTGTGCCTTGATACAATCCTGTTTCGGAGCTCTACGGACAATTCCTTCGACCTCCATAGCTTGTTTTTTTCTCTGACATGCACTGTCAACTGTGGGACCTTAGACAGGCGTGTGCCTTTCCAAATCATATCCAATCCATTGAATTTATCACAGCTGGACTCCAATCAAGTTGTAGAAACATCTCAAGGATGATCAATGGAAACAGGATGTAACTGAGTTAATTTTCTAGTCACATAGCAAAGGGTCTGAATATGTAAAAACGATATTTCTGTTTTTAATACATTTGCAAACTTAAAAAAAAAGACTGTTTTCATTTCGTCATGTGAAGATTGATGAGGAAAATGTTGTTTTTAATCAATTTTAGAATAAGGCTGTAACATAACAATATGTATATAAGAGAAAGGGTCTGAATACTTTCCGAAGGCACTGTATATAACTCTTATCTCATTTAAATGTTTCATTTTGAATTAAATATAATATCCAATGTTGTTATTTTCTATCACAGTTGTGTCTTTGTAATTTCCATGTGGACCTCAGGAAGAGTAGCTGCTGCATATGCTGTAGCTGATAGGAAAACTAATAAACTAAACTAAACACACACACATTTTAGGACAGCTTCATCACCCCCCAAACTCCTAATGACAGGGTACATGAGGACACGTGGGAGAAAAGTCAGAGAACCATGTAACAAACACAGTCAAAGAACCAGGTAACAAACACAGTCAGAGAACCAGGTAACAAACACAGTCAGAGAACCAGGTAACAAACACAGTCAGAGAACCAGGTAACAAACACAGTCAGAGAACCAGGTAACAAACACAGTCAGAGAACCAGGTAACAAACACAGTCAGAGAACCAGGTAACAAACACAGTCAGAGAACCAGGTAACAAACACAGTCAGAGAACCATGTAACAAACACAGTCAGAGAACCATGTAACAAACACAGTCAGAGAACCAGGTAACAAACACAGTCAGAGAACCAGGTAACAAACACAGTCAGAGAACCAGGTAACAAACACAGTCAGAGAACCAGGTAACAAACATAGTCAGAGAACCAGGTAACAAACACAGTCAGAGAACCAGGTAACAAACACAGTCAGAGAACCAGGTAACAAACACAGTCAGAGAACCAGGTAACAAACACAGTCAGAGAACCATGTAACAAACACAGTCAGAGAACCAGGTAACAAACACAGTCAGAGAACCAGGTAACAAACACAGTCAGAGAACCATGTAACAAACACAGTCAGAGAACCAGGTAACAAACACAGTCAGAGAACCAGGTAACAAACACAGTCAGAAAACCATGTAACAAACACAGTCAGAGAACCAGGTAACAAACACAGTCAGAGAACCAGGTAACAAACACAGTCAGAGAACCAGGTAACAAACACAGTCAGAGAACCAGGTAACAAACACAGTCAGAGAACCAGGTAACAAACACAGTCAGAGAACCACGTAACAAACACAGTCAGAGAACCAGGTAACAAACACAGTCAGAGAACCAGGTAACAAACACAGTCAGAGAACCAGGTAACAAACACAGTCAGAGAACCAGGTAACAAACACAGTCAGAGAACCAGGTAACAAACACAGTCAGAGAACCAGGTAACAAACACAGTCAGAGAACCACGTAACAAACACAGTCAGAGAACCATGTAACAAACACAGTCAGAGAACCAGGTAACAAACACAGTCAGAGAACCATGTAACAAACACAGTCAGAGAACCAGGTAACAAACACAGTCAGAGAACCATGTAACAAACACAGTCAGAGAACCATGTAACAAACACAGTCAGAGAACCAGGTAACAAACACAGTCAGAGAACCAGGTAACAAACACAGTCAGAGAACCAGGTAACAAACACAGTCAGAGAACCAGGTAACAAACACAGTCAAACATCAGCACATCTCTGCTGCTGCAAAAAACAATATCCACTCTAACAAAAAATACTTATTTTCCTTCCCAATATTTTTTTTTTTTTTTTTTTTTTTAGGCTGGTAAAACTAAAAACTAAATCATACAAACGTTTTTATTTTATTTTCTAATTGTAATTTATTTTCTATATATAATAATGATAAACTTGTTGCTGAACCCTAGATAACAATCCACGGGTGCATTTCTCTACTCCTAGATCACAGAGAACATCTTGTCAGCCCCTCCTCCTACTCTACTCCTAGATCACAGAGAACATCTTGTCAGCTCCTCCTCCTACTCTACTCCTAGATCACAGAGAACATCTTGTCAGCTCCTCCTCCTACTCTACTCCTAGATCACAGAGAACGTCTTGTCAGCTCCTCCTCCTACTCTACTCCTAGATCACAGAGAACGTCTTGTCAGCTCCTCCTCCTACTCTACTACTAGATCACAGAGAACGTCTTGTCAGCTCCTCCTCCTACTCTACTCCTAGATCACAGAGAACGTCTTGTCAGCTACTCCTCCTTCTCTACTCCTAGATCACAGAGAACGTATTTTCAGCTCCTCCTCCTACTCTACTCCTAGATCACAGAGAACGTCTTGTCAGCTACTCCTCCTTCTCTACTCCTAGATCACAGAGAACGTCTTGTCAGCTCCTCCTCCTGGGTGGAGAGAAGGGGGAGAGAAGGGTGGAGAGAAAGGGGGAGAGAAGGGGGGAGAGAAGGGGGAGAGAAGGGGGGAGAGAAGGGGGAGAGAAGGGAGGGGTAACGACATTCTTCGGGAGAAAGAGAATAGGACCAAGGTGCAGCGTGGTCCATAAGTGTCCATAATGTTTTTTAATTAAAACTCAGAACAGTAAACCATAAATGACAATGTGAATTTACAAAAACGAAACAGTACCGTGTGGCCCAAACACCCACAACCCAAAAGTGAAACCCAGGCTACCTAAGTATGATTCTCAATCAGAGACAACAATTGACAGCTGCCTCTGATTGAGAACCATACTAGGCCGAACTCAAAAACCAACATAGAAAAACAAACATAGACTGCCCACCCCAACTCACGCCCTGACCATACGTGACAGGAGGAGAGAAGGGGGAGTCAGATTGAGGGAGAATGAGGAAGGAAATGGAGAATGATAGGAACGTATGCAGTAGTACAAAGCAATCTGGACACTCCAGGTAGAAATGTTTTACAATTTGAACACAAAACGGAAGGCTTTCTATGTTATGCATCAATCCTATGTCATACATCTAGTAAAATAAATCCTAAGACAATCCTACTGTGAGGGTTTGAAGATTTGTCCAACTACAACCTGCCTGACTGGAATTTGACATCCTCTAAATCCATCTGACACATTACAACTAGACCAGAGAGAGAGAGAGAGAGAGAGAGAGAGAGAGTGTGAGAGAGAGTGTATGAGATTGCGAGAGAGTCAGAGAGAGATTGAGAGAGTGTGAGAGAGAGATAGAGAGAGGTAGAGAAAGAGAGAGAGTGCGAGAGAGGGAGAAAGAGAGAGAGAGAGAGTATGAGTGTGAGAGAGTGTGAGAGAGAGAGAGAGAAAATCTTAACAGTATATTTGACCTCTCAGCTTCCCTATCAAATCTAAAAATCTCTAAAACAATACAGAAATACACTACGGAAAAAGAAGGAACAGCATGTCAGAAATCAGCTCAATGTAATTGAAGAATCCATAGACTCTACCCACTTCTGGGAAAATTGGAAAACACTAAACAAACAACAACACGAAGAATTATCTATCCAAAATGGAGATGTATGGGTAAACCACTTCTCCAATCTTTTTGACTCTATGACAAAAAATAAAGAGCAAAAACATATACATGATCAAATACAGATCTTAGAATCAACTATTAAAGACTACCAGAACCCACTGGATTCTCCAATTACATTGAATGAGTTACAGGACAAAATAAAAACCCTCCAACCCAAAAAGGCCTGTGGTGTTGATGGTATCCTCAATGAAATGATCAAATATACAGACAACAAATTCCAATTGGCTATACTAAAACTCTTTAACGTCATCCTTAGCTCCGGCATCTTCCCCAATATTTGGAACCAAGGACTGATCAGCCCAATCCACAAAAGTGGAGCCAAATTTGACCCCAATAACTACCGTGGAATATGCGTCAACAGTAACCTTGGGAAAATCCTCTGCATTATCATTAACAGCAGACTCGTACATTTCCTCAATGAAAACAATGTACTGAGCAAATGTCAAATTGGCTTTTTACCAAATTACCGTACAACAGACCATGTATTCACCCTGCACACCCTAATTGATACCCAAACAAACCAAAACAAAGGCAAAGTCTTCTCATGCTTTGTTGATTTCAAAAAAGCCTTCGACTCAATTTGGCATGAGGGTCTGCAATACAAACTGATGGAAAGTGGTGTTGGGGGTAAAACATTATAAAATCCATGTACACAAACAACAAGTGTGCGTTTAAAATTGGCTAAAAACACACACATTTCTTCACACAGGGTCGTGGGGTGAGACAGGGATGCAGCTTAAGCCCCGCCCTCTTCAACATATATATCAACGAATTGGCGCGGGCACTAGAAAAGTCTGCAGCACCCGGCCTCCCCCTGCTAGAATCCGAAGTCAAATGTCTGCTGTTTGCTGATGATCTGGTGCTTCTGTCACCAACCAAGGAGGGCCTACAGCAGCACATAGATCTAATGCACAGATTCTGTCAGATCTGGGCCCTGACAGTAAATCTCAGTAAGACCAAAATAATGGTGTTCCAAAAAAGGTCCAGTCACCAGGACCGTAAATACAAATTCCATCTAGACACTGTTGCCCTAGAGCACACAAAAAACTATACATACCTTGGCCTAAACATCAGCTGTGAACAAGCTGTGAACGATCTGAGAGACAAGCCAAGAAGGGCATTCTATGCCATCAAAAGGAACATCAATTTCAACATACCAATTAGGATTTGGCTAAAAATACTTGAATCAGTCATAGAGCCCATTGCCCTTTATGGTTGTGAGGTCTGGGGTCCGCTCACCAACCAAGACTTCACAAAATGGGACAAACACCAAATTGAGACTCTGCACGCAGAATTCTGCAAAGATATCCTCCGTGTACAACGTAGAACACCAAATAATGCATGCAGAGCAGAATTAGGCCGATACCCTGTAATTATCAAAATCCAGAAAAGAGCCGTAAAATTCTATAACCACTTAAAAGGAAGCGATTCACAAACCTTCCACAACAAAGCCATCACCTACAGAGAGATGAACCTGGAGAAGAGTCCCCTAAGCAAGCTGGTCCTGGGGCTCTGTTCACAAACACAAACACACCCTACAGAGCCCCAGGACAGCAGCACAATTAGACCCAACCAAATCATGAGAAAACAAAAATATAATTACTTGACACATTGGAAAGAATTAACAAAAAAACAGAGCAAACTAGAATGCTATTTGGCCCTACACAGAGAGTACACAGCGGCAGAATACCTGACCACTGTGACTGACCCAAAATTAAGGAAAGATTTGACTATGTACAGACTCAGTGAGCATAGCCTTGCTATTGAGAAAGGCCGCCGTAGGTAGACATGGCTCTCAAGACAGGCTATGTGCTCACTGCCCACAAAATGAGGTGGAAACTGAGCTGCACTTCCTAACCTCCTGCCCAATGTATGACCATATTAGAGGGACATATTTCCCTCAGATTACACAGATCAACAAAGAATTCGAAAACAAATCCAATTTTGATAAACTCCCATATCTACTGGGTGAAATTCCACAGTGTGCATCACAGCAGCAAGATTTGTGACCTGTTGCCACGAGAAAAGGGCAACCAGTGAAGAACACACACCATTGTAAATACAACCCATATTT